>NC_135656.1:63915665-64075118 GCF_964188315.1 Podarcis muralis | reverse complement strand
TCAATTTATTATTCACCAAAGTCTCAGGTTCCAGCATGTTTTGTTCTCCTGAATAAAACATACTCTGAGGACAGCTAAGCCAGTCAGAAGCACAGGGGAGAAGGGGAGCTAAGCCAAGTCAGATAGATTTGCATATTCGTTTTTAAAACCAAGAGCACAAAGGATGCCATCATTAACCTTGATAGTGCACTGGTGTCCTTTGAGTTTTATCTGTATGTACATGGAAAGCAAAAAAAAATTATATATATATATATATATATTTACTCTGCGTTAGAATTGAGTGGCCAACAGGCCAACACTGACAAAACATGGAATGTGATGGCTGTCCTTTTCTTCCATGTTTGGTGGCATGAACCAAACATGCTTCCTTTTGGAATGGGGCACAGCGGAGACCGTGGTGTCTTTATGTTATATGGTTTATTTACACATATATACATCCTGAGCCTGCGGTGGAGGGGTTAATATCCCAAAGGGGTCTTATTTTTGCCATAGCCTCAGCCTTGGATTCAAATTTCTTTTTTTAAAAAAAGTATTTATACTTTTCAAATTTATACATTTCATGAATTTTGCCGTCATTTTAACATATCCAGGTCTGACTTCCTTCCCCCTCTTTCTACAGTTCCTTAAATTAATTTTTTTAATCTTCTGCATATCCACATTCATTTAATTTGCTCATTTAATTATCTACTTTAAATATACACTCTTATGAAACTGCAGTTTATTACAGTAATCTTGCCAATGTTTTTGCAATTTATCTGTAAATATTCAATAAACCATTTCCATTCTTTTATAAAAAGTTTGTTATCTTGATATCTTATTCTTCCAGTAAGTTTCACCATTTCTGCATATTCCATAAGTTTTTATATCCATTCTTCCTTTGCTGAGACATCTGCTTTTTTCCATTTTTGGGTGAGTAACATTCTTGCTGCTGTAGTTGCATACATAAATAAATTTCTATATACTTTAGGTAGTTCCGTCCCTATAATTCCCAAAAGAAAAGCTTCTGGTTGTTGTGGTTTTTCCCCACAAAGGTTATTTTAAACATCCTTTTCAATTCATTATATATCATTTCCCAGTAAGCCTTAACCTTACTACAAGACCAGATAGAAATTTTAAAAACTTGAATTCAAATTTCTATCTGTCTCTTTTCAGCTTGCTGCTTTTACTCTGGCTCACAGCACTCCCACAATCTCTGCTCTCAACCCTGGCTTTGTTTGTTGAGGAAGGGAGCCCTGCCCACTTGCCATCTTGCACAGAGCCTCTTCCTTTTTGTTCCCAATAATGGCTCATCACCCAGGCGATCGCCTCATCAGGAAGCTAGACTGGCTCATATTTTAACACTTGCTGAATCCAGGGCTTAGAAGGGTCTCACATTAGCCTATTCTCCCCCACCCCACTCCCCCTCAAAACCTCATGATGTGATCATCGGCGGGATAAATAAGAAAAGGTTGATAGAAAATCCTGACAAGATAGAAGTGACATCAATGGGATCTGCAGAATTGAGTTCTCTGGTAATAAATGGGATCACACACCCTGTCAGGTTCATGGCCTGGGTATTCTTTTCAACCTGGTTGTGCTCATTATGTGACTGTGACTGTGCCTTCCTTCAAAGATAAAAATTTAGCCACTGCCATCCATTTATGTGCAACATCTACAGCGGGTCAGTGCAATGTATTCTGTACATTTTTAAAGGTGGTTCTAAAGCTACAAAAGGGACATGGGTGGCGCTGTGGGTTAAACCACAGAGCCTAGGACTTGCTGATCAGAAGGTCGGCGGTTCAAATCCCCGCGACTGGGTGAGCTCCCGTTGCTCGGTCCCTGCTCCTGTCAACCTAGCAGTTCGAAAGCACGTCAAAGTACAAGTAGATAAATAGGTACCGCTCCGGCGGGAAGGTAAACGGCATATCCGTGGGCTGCTCTGGTTCGCCAGAACCGGCTTAGTCATGCTGGCCCCATGACCCGGAAGCTGTACACTAGCTCCCTCGGCCAATAAAGTGAGATGAGCACCGCAACCCCAGAGTCGGTCACGACTGGACCTAATAGTCAGGGGTCCCTTTACCTTTACCTTAAAGCTGCAATTGATACAGAATGTTCTTTGGATGGGATCAAAATACAGGGAACATAACACAATCTACTTTAAGGTATGGTTACCAGATTTTTTTTCAGGAACCCTTTTTTTTTTTTAAGCAGAGTAGCAACAGGGAGTCAGTAGTGGGGATGGTGAGGCAAAAGACCCTGGGCCCAAGCACACATGCATATTGTATAAAGGTGCAAAGCCCTTCTTTCGCACCCTGTGAAACATAAATGCACAGGTTATTAAAAAACTGAGCAACGGCATGCTGCCTGCCCGTGACTCCCAAGCCTTCCCCAATCTCCTGCCCCCTTCCCCCTTTGTTTTGACAGATCGGGGGATGGTCGGGAGTTGCGGGCACGTGGTCGTTGCCCAGTTTTTAAAAAACTCTGTGCATTTATGTTTCGTGGGGTATGAAAGAAGGGCTTTGCAACTTGCCTGGTAGAGAAACCGTGCGCCTTGCACCCCTCCTGGGCAATGGCCACCCGCCCGCGACTCTTGAGCCTCCCCCGATCTGTCAAAGGGGGAGGGGGCAGGAGATCTGTACTGCCAGACGTCACTGGTTCCCCCTCGGCAGTGGCGGCAGCATCGAGCAGCGAGCAGTTCCTGAAGACAGCCAGAGCCAACTGTGCTACCAGGCTGGCTCCAGGCTGCTTATCCTTGAAGGCTCCAAGGTCCGAAACATATTGGAAGAGCCCACCTCAATGTACATCTACACTATTTGCATGCACATGCTGTATACTAGGGGTGGCCAATTCCCAAGAGACTACTGAGATCTACTTACATAATTAAAAACTGGGGGGTTCAGGTCAAAGTTGTTGGGCTTTGTTTGGTGAGGAGGAAAGCCATGTTTTTGGGTTCTGGGGGAGAGAAAGGGACAGCTACTCACCAAAAAATTGCTTGGGAAACGAACAGCCTTGCTGACCAAAATCTGACTTCCGTTCTGCAGATTGTGTGGCAAGGGGGAGGAATTGTAGTCTGGACTGTAGACTGTAGACTGTAGACTGTAGACTGTGGCCTTGGGCATATCAAGCTATCTAAGCCTCAATTTTTTGCCGGCCAAATAGGACTATTAATGGCCTTTTAAGTTGCCAAGAATGACCCACCCTATTCCTGTGACAGTAATTTGTTTCAACTGTTTTTAATTTTAATTCTAAATTGTCACAACTTGCCCTGGGCCCTCCTGCTACAGGATGGATGATAAATCTGATGATTGCTTGAGAAACGTTGAGAGTATAATACTGCCTAAATATGATTTTTTATTTATTTAAAAAGTGTTATTATAGATGTATGTTTATCAAATACATAAATCCACATATACATAAAATAGTCTTTTGATGGGATAAAATTATGTACAACTCTGCCAGATAGATCACTAATAAAGAGAATAAGTAAACTCCCATATTTCTGAAGAAGCAGGTCCCCACTCTTGTAGATATTCCTGCCATGTCTGGAATAAAGTTAACTGCTGAAATGAATTTTAGCAGTTACTTCTTCCTAGGCATAGTTTACATCAGTGCCTCCTTGCTAAATCCCCTGCATATAAAACAAATTCAATCCTTTGCCTCTTTGTTTTTTTGTTTGTTTTTGTTTGCTGTTCTGCCACTGAAACTGATGGTGTCTCATTCCCTTAAACCAGGCACTTTTATTCATAAAGATGTGTTTTCATCCAATCAATGTATATTAACTAGATCTAATATAAATGTCACTTTTGGTGTGCTGAGCATATTTTTTTTTATTTACTAAAACGGGCTTCGTTTTTCACCAAGACTCATAAATATTTGATGGCAATATATTTTCTGTTCAGCTACCAAGAGTTCAGCAAAGGCGCGTAAGGTTGGCTTGATATGCAAAGCTATGCTTAGACAATGCATCTCCATAACTGCTCATTTCTCTTTTGAACCTTCATTCAGAAATAAAGAAGGACGGACCCTTTATAAAGAAGCATTAACCCCATTCAGTTGTGGATTCTGATAGCTTGGCAAGATTCTGCCTCTATATCCTTTGACAACAGAAATATATCCATACACCCACATCCATTGCAGCATGTTTAGATCACAAAGTCGTTGGGCGGGATTCACCCTAACAAACCACGTTGGTGGAAACCCTGTGCAAGTACTTTAATCTTGACTTGCCTGTGAGCAGTTTGTTTATTCCAGGGGTCAGCAAACTTTTTCAGCAGGGGTCCGGTCCACTGTCCCTCAGACCTTGTGGGGAACCTGACTATATTTTGGAGGGGCGGGGAATGAACGATGCCGCACAAATTCCTATGCCGCACAAATAACCCAGAGACACATTTTAAATAAAAGGACACATTCTACTCATGTAAAAACATTCTGATTCCCGGACCGTCTGCGGGCCGGATTTAGAAGGCGATTGGGCCTGATCTGGCCCCCGGGCCTTAGTGTGCCTACCCATGGTTTATTCATTCAGAGCATTGGCTCCTCACTCTTCAGCCCAAAAGGTTCCCCAAGGTGCTACGTTGCAGCAGTGTGTTGCAAAACCAACAGGCCTGATAATCAATAGGTCTTTGAGGCTGTTTGTAGGTTTCCTTCTGTTTTAAACCTGTAATACTGATGCACTTAGTGCACTTTAGTTTTCATCTTTCATCCAAAATGAGAGGTGAGTCACAGCTTTGATGTATGCTTGCTATCTTATAATGACATGCTTGAAAAGGCCATGGTTCACCTACTAGATCAATAGGGAAAGTTGCTTCTGAAGAACACTGCCCCTCCCTCTCGTTCCATCAGACATCAGTGCTATCAGCTCTTAAAGCTGGGGAGGAGGAGAGGGAGACACGGATGTTGGATTCAGCTTCCCTTCCCTTTACAGAGATGATAGCGCTAATTGGTTGTTTAGCAGTGTGTATGCCAGATGCAATTAACTTTTCCCAAAACATTTTTAGCCTCTTCCTGTCCACGAGTCTGAACCTGGGCATCAATAGCTTTTGCAGGAGTGGTGTGAGTATATGTGCTGGGCCTGGGGGTTAAGCCGAGCAATGCGGTCCAGGTCCAGTCCCAAATCCAAGGATTCCATGAGGAGTCAGTCTGACAGGGCCAAGGCAGGACACAAGGCAGGAAACCAGGCTAGGTCAGGCACAGGGTCTCAGGCAGGTTCCAGCAAACAGCAATGTTGCTCCTGCAACCTGGGGCGGGGTCCAACAGCCTTTTATCTTTGTCGGGGTAATGGCCGGTTCTGATCCCCGGTGACTCACCTCCCTGTCTCGCCCAAAGGCGAGCACTCCTCCTGCGAGTACTCAGGTCTCTCCTTCTCTCAGACCTTAGTCTCTGCAGCTCGGGAGATGTCGGTGGGTTACTAGACCCAGAGGCCGCCTCAAGCTCTCCTGACCCAACTGGTAGTGGATCAGCTGTAGGTGATGGCCCAGCTTAAGGCAACAAGGCAATCCCTGCATCTGGAGCCAAGGCAGGCTCAGGCCCCTGACTCGGCCCAGCTGCTGCTTGTTGCAGGGGAACCTGTGCAGACTGGGGCTCTTCAGAATCAGGTCCCAGACTTGGTTCAGATGCCGCCTGAGGCAGAGGATCCGGTGCAGACTGAAATTCCTCCGGTTCTGAGTCTGAGCCCGAGTCCCAGGCCATCAAGTTACAGGGAACCAGGCAGAGGGCCTTCTTGGTAGTGACACCCGCCCTGTGGAACACCCTCCCACCAGATGTCAAAGAGAAAAATAACTACCAAAGTTTTAGAAGACATCTAAAGGCAGCCCTGTTTAGGGAAGCTTTTAATGTTTAATAGGTTATTGTATTTTAGTGTTTTGTTGGAAGCCGCCCAGAGTGGCTGGGAGGACCCAGCCAGATGGGCGGGGTATAAATAATAAATTATTATTATATATTATTATCACATGGAAGTGAGAGCTGGACCATAAAGAAGGCTGATCGCCGAAGAATTGATGCTTTTGATTTTTTTTAAATTATTTTTTAATGCATAATTTTTATTGATTTTCTCGACAAAGCAACAAACAGAAATACAAAAATATAATATCTTATTCTTACAGATTTTTTTGATTTGACTTCCTTCAGCCATTCCTCAAATCTTCCATAGTCATCTTTTATAAAATTTCGCATCTCCTATATTGTATTGCCATTAGTCATTGCAGTTCTTCTAGTTTTCCTGGACAATACCCTTTTCTTTTACAGAGCCCCTTTAAATCCCACTAGTGTTGTCTGACCTTCACTTTGTTTTTCCAGATATTTCATAAAACTTTCCCAATCCTTAATGAACCTCTGGTCTTTTGCATATCTTATTCTCCCTGTCATCTTATCTAAATCCGCGTAGTCTAACAGCTTGAGCCTCCATTCCTCTATTGTCGGCAGATCCTCCTGTTTCCAGTTTTTAGCTAATAAAACCCTTGCTGCCGTTGTTGCATATTGGAACAGTTTGTGATCTTTCTTCTTTACTTCCCTTCCTACTAATCCTATTAGGAAGGCCTCAGGTTTTTTTTCAAATGTATACCCCAAATTTTTTTTAATTTCACTATACACCTTCTCCCAGAAGCCTTTTACTTTCTGGCATCCCCACCACATATGATAGAAAGATCCCTCCCTTTCCTTACACTTCCAGCATTTATTACAGGTTCCATACATCTTGGCCAACTTTGCGGGGGTCATATACCATCTGTAAAACATCTTCATCAGGTTCTCCTTTAGCGTTATACAAGCTGTAAACTTAATATGTTCTTTCCAGAGTTTTTCCCATTCTTCCGAATATATATTGTGGCCAATGTCCCTAGCCCACTGAATCGACACTGACTTTACCTCTTCATCTGCTAAGTTCCATTCTAATAGCTGACAATACATTGCAGACAGGTTTTTTTCGTCATTGTTCAATATTTCAATTTGGAATCTTGTGGCTTTGTCAGCGTATCCTTTATCTTTTATATCTTTTCTAAACACTGCATTTATTTGGAGATAATGGAGCCAATCATAGACTACCTCTTTGACCTGTTCGTACGGACGCATCTTCCATTTCCCCTCTTCCTTAATTAACAGTTGTTCATAAGTTACCCAGTTGTTTCTCATATCCGTTTTCTTAACACTCATCGCTTCCAGTGGGGATAGCCAGTGGGGGGTTTTAGGTTCTAACCAATGTCTATTTCTTTCCCATACATCAATCAAGGGGCCTCTGAAGATGTGGCTTTCGAAGCCCTTGTGCACTTTCCTCTTATCACGCCACAGATAGGCGTGCCACCCGAATCTGTTGTCATATCCCTCCAAGTCCAGCACTTCCCCATTTTTCAATTTTATCCATGTTTTGACCCAGCAGAGGCACGATGCCTCATAGTATAATTTCAGGACTGGCAGGGCGAAGCCCCCCCTTTCTTTCGCGTCTGTCAAAAGTTTGAACTTTATTCTTGGCTTTCTGCCCTGCCATATATATTTTGAAATCGTTCTCTGCCATTCTTTAAAGATCTTTGTGCCTTTAATTACTGGTATATTTTGGAATAAGAACAACAGTTTTGGGAGCACGCTCATCTTGATTGTGGCTATCCTACCCCAGAATGACACCTTCAACTTCCCCCACGTCTCTAAATCTTTCTTAATGCCTTTCCATACTGTTTCATAGTTATTTTTAAACAGGTCTATATTTTTCGGTGTTACCCATATTCCTAAATATTTCACCTTTTTGGTCACTTCTATGCCCGTTTGTTGTTGTAGCTCTTCAGTCACCGCTGTGTCTATATTTTTTACCATAATTTTTGTTTTCTTTTTGTTTAATTTGAAGCCCGCCAATTTTCCAAATTGATCAAATTCATCCAGTACTTCTTTAACCGAACCCACCGGGTCCTCCAGCGTAACAACCAAGTCATCTGCGAATGCCTTGACTTTGTGTTCATTCTTTCCTACTGTTATTCCTTTTATCTCCTTATTTTGTCTTATTGAATTTAAAAGGACTTCTAATACCATTATAAACAACAGCGGAGACAGCGGACAGCCCTGTCTCGTACCTTTTGCAATTCTTATTTCCTCTGTCTCTACGTTGTTTATTATCAGTTTCGCCTTTTGTTCAGTATAGATTGCCTTTACTCCGTTAAAGAACTTTGTGCCAACCTCCATGTATTCTAGTTGTTTTAACAGGAAATCCCAGACAATATTATCAAACGCTTTCTCTGCGTCTACGAACATCATCACAGCTTGCTTATCACACCTAGCAGATAAATATTCTATAATATTTACTATCTTTCTTATATTGTCCCTTATTTGCCTGCCCGGCAGAAAGCCCGCTTGGTCTTTGTGTATGATTTCTTTTAGTATATGCTTTAGTCTTCTTGCCAGGATTCCCGCGAAGATTTTATAGTCTATATTTAGTAGGGAAATTGGCCTATAATTCTTAACCTGCAACATATCTGAGCCTTGTTTTGGTATTAATGTAATTAGGGCTTCACTCCACGACTCTGGTATTTCTCTTTCTTTAAGAATACCATTCATTACCTCTTGCAGTGGGGTCAGCAAAACCGGTTCCATTTCTTTATAATAACAAGCGGTGAATCCATCTGGACCTGGGGCTTTCCCCTTTTTTAACTCTTTTATTGCTTCTTTTATTTCTTCTATCTCAATTGCGGTGTTCAATTTGTCCTTTTCCACTGTCAAAATCTTATATATGTTTTTTCCTTTTAGAAACCGCTCTATCTTCCTCATATTATTCCTTTCACTGTTTTTATAAAGTCCCCTATAGAAGTCCAAGAATGCTTTCCTTATTTCCTTTGGGTTGTTTGTCTCTCTTCCTCCCTCCACCACAATTTTATTTATAGTATTTTGTTCCTTCCTCTTTTTTGTTTGCCATGCCAGTAATTTTCCAGGCTTGTTAGCGAATTCAAAACTATTTTGCCTTAATTTCTTAACCTTCCACTCTACTTCCCTGTTTACTAGCATTGCATATTGACATTGTAAAATCTTGATATTTTCTTTTACTCTTTTATTAGTGGGGTTTTTAATCAATTCCTGCTCATTATCCATTATCTGCTGTAAAATCTCATTTTTCCCTCTTTCTCTTCTTTTACTCTTAATTGCATTCTGTTGGATAAAAAAGCCCCTCATCACCGCCTTCCCTGCATCCCACACCACCTTTGTTTTTGTACCTTTACCTAGATTATCCTCAAAGTATTCCTTCAGCCTTTTCTGGGCTTTCTCTACAATCTCTAAATCTTGTAATTGATGCTTTTGAATTATGGTGCTGGAGGAGACTCTTGAGAGTCCCATGGACTGCAAGAAGATCAAACGCATCCATTCTTAAGGAAATGAGCCCTGAGTGCTCACTGGAAGGACAGATCCTGAAGCTGAGGCTCCAATACTTTGGCCACCTCATGAGAAGAGAAGACTCCCTGGAAAAGACCTTGATGTTGGGAAAGATTGAGGGCACAAGGAGAAGGGACGACAGAGGACGAGATGGTTGGACAGTGTTCTCGAAGCTACCAGCATGAGTTTGACCAAACTGCAGGAGGCAGTGGAAGACAGGAGTGCCTGGCGTGCTCTGGTCCATGGAGTCACGAAGAGTCGGACACGACTAAACGACTAAACAACAACAACATTATTATCACAGTACAGGGGCATTCAGACAAGCACCACTGTCCCACATTGGAAGTGGGGAGGGAACTACATGTATTAGCTCCACTCCAGTGGTCACATGCCCTACCATCCAAGCGTTCAGAGCATGTCAGAAGGGGCTTTAAGTACCTGCCAGGGTAAGCTCCATGTGTTTACATCAGAGCCCATTTTGGCATGCAGGAGGCAGGGCAAGGCAACACAGCCCTGTGATTCTCTACACACACACACACACACACACACACACACACTGAAAAGTTAGCTAAACCTCCCAAATCAATGAATAACACCAACAGTGGATCATTGACATTTATCCCAGTTTATGATATCTGCTTTGTATATTCCCCAAGAAGTTGCTTACAATTACCGGTATTTGGATAAGCAGTTGCCAATTGGACAACTTTGTTCTCTGTAAACATTTGATTTTTTATAAAATTGCATTTTGTCTGGTATATTGTTCCTCAAAGCATAATGAGTTTGAATAGCTGCCCTTCCACATCATAGAATCTTGACATGCCTAGTTTAAAAATTAGTGCTGCACTGAAGCTTTGAGGTTCCATATTCAGCAAAAAAGGTAGACTCTAAAGCATGTAAAAAGGCCACATGAAGACTATTCACCTTAGCAGTCTGTAGTGCTTTATCCAGTCCTGTTCACAGCCTTGATACACTGTTGTTTTTATTCCATTTTTGAGCTTCTTTAAGCTCCAGATTTAAAGGAAGCTTCACGAAGAGTGTGTTAGAGTAATAGAGTCTGGGGGTTACTAATGTATGGACCACCATGGTCAGGCTATCCTAATCCAGGAATGGTTGTAGCTGGTATACCAGTGAAAGCTGGTGGAAGGCATTCCTATCCACAAAGGTCACTTGGCCCTCTGGTCACAAAAACCGATCAAAGCTGCAAACTTTCAATGAGATGTACATTTCTAAATGTGCTAACCTGTTAACTACATATGTGTGAAGCGGGCCCAGTTTGCTCAGTAATTGTGATACATTTCTCCCCAACACTCATCTTCTTGTGAGCACCTTTGCATCTTTTGACAAATGCCATTCCCCATCAGTGTGTGGGTGTGTCAAGTCTGCCACACCTCTCCCCCCCCCCCAGAAGAAAAAGAGAGTGGTACAGCTGGGGGAGGAAAGAGAGAGGCATGTGGGCAAACCACCCCAATGAAAGAAGAGGTACAGGCCAGGCTAGTTAAGTCAGCTGCACCCAGTGGCGTAGCGTGGGGGGTGCAGGGGGGGCCGGCCGCACCGGGCGCAACATCTGGGGTTAGGGCAAATCCACGGGTTAGGGGGCACAAATTACTTGCCTTGCCCCGGGTGCTGACAACCCACGCTACGCCACTAGCTGCACCCGCCCTCCCGCCCTTTACATCTTGGCTGTGAGTCCTGGAAGACCTGTCCCCCACCCTGCAGCTCTTTTTCCAATTGTTCAATTTCCATTTTGATCTTTTATTTATTGTTTATGACTACTTTGGCTATGCTTGTAATTATGTATTTGTTTCTGTTGTAAGCTGCCTTGAGCATGATTTGAACTATGGAAAGGTAGCATATGAATAAAATGATGTATATATGCATGCATGTACATTATGGGCTCTGGTGGTCACTTTTTAAGGGTGGGAGCCCCTGTTTGGCCCTTGGGACTCCTGTCTTTTATCTACTTCACACTGTTGGGCATTTTCTGTGTGACAGGAGCTACATTTTGTTTCTTAATTTGGCCCAATTTAGTCTGGGCAGGTGAGATTATTTAAGAAATGGTTGCTTCAACACCTAAGACATCATTGGTTTAAGGGCATCCTTAAGTCCCCTTCCATGGGCTCTGCCTGGTGAGGTGGAGTCCTGGAAGGTGCCCTTTAGGTCTGGCACACACACGTGAGTAAACACTGGCTGACAGGGCCATTGTGTGCATGCCAGCGAAAGAGAATTCTTTCCAAACCTTGCTGCACAAGGTTTGGCCACAGCGTGCAGCTGTCAAAATACCCAGGGGGAAAGAGGGATAGAAGCACACACACACCCCCCCCCCCGCCGCCTTTATTGCATAATTCACCTGCCTGGATAAATTTGATTTGGTTAATCTGGTTAATTAGGTTTGCTCGCAGATCCTCTAATCTTGTTACATTTAATAAATAAAAACCTATTTCCCCATAATCATTGTCTCTTGAGTCCCCTTTTGGGTGTGATGGCAAAGGGCACATTTGGGTTGAAAATGTCTTCTTTTGACTTAGCATAATCAATGCATTCCGGTACTTTGATTTATGCAGGTCCTGCCTACCTATCATCAAACAAAGCATAAGCAATTACCTTTGTGAACTTTGCAGAATGGCTTTCATGCAAGGAATATTTTTGTACCGGACAATTATTTCCTCTTGTCCTATTTGCTATATATCACTCTTTCCTGGGACGTGGATAAACTATCACTAGTTGAAAATTACTTTGCTATTTGGGGGCAATAAGTGGTAAGCTTTCTTAAAAAAAGAATAATAATGAAAAAACTGCAGTCTTCCAACCCAAGGCTTCATAGCATTTGTCTGTAGCTGCATCCATTTATTTTTTATTTATTTTAAAATCTTTTTCTATAAATATTAAAAGTAGCAATATCAGGAGGGCCAGTTTCTTCGGGCAAATGGGCCATTGCTCAACAACACTCAGTCTGACTTCATGAACCCCTTAACCTGCCTCCTTACAGTGGTACCTTGGTTCTCAAACTTAATCCGTTCTGGAATTCCATTCCAAAATCAAAGCGTTCCAAAACCAAGGTGAGCTTTCCCATAGAAAGTAATGCAAAATGGATTAATCCGTTCAACACTTTTAAAAACAACCCCCAAAATAGCAATTTAACATGGATTTTACTATCTAACAAGACCACTGAACCATAAAATTAAAGCAATAAACAATGTACTACAGTCACACAATGAATCAATCAGTAGCTGAACTGGGTTCCACACAGTCACAAAAACAAAAGCAAAAAGCAAAACGCAAAATAAATAGCAAAAACAGACAGACCTCAGTGTAACACTCAAAGCAGAAGTGTGGCACTCAAAACGGAGCATGTTCAGCTTCCAAAAAAAGCTTGCAAACCGGAACACTTACTTCCAGGTTGCCATGTTTGGGTTCCAAGTTGTTTAAGTACCAAGGCATGTGAGAACAAAGGTACCACTGTACTTACTTCACCCATTCCAGGAGGTGATACTACCTGTCAGCTTCATCCTACTTAATATCAGTGTTGCCTTTGCAAAACCTATCAGGAAGGAGGGGGGGGGGGGACTAAATTAGAATTAGTTGGCCTTGCCTGTCATTGGCTCTGGCTCTACCAACTGTTGGCCTCCTTGACTTCCACCCTACTGTTTCCCATGGAAACAGCCACCACTGAGCCATCTACAAAGCAATGAATTTAAACATATTTCCATCCTTCCTTGGGGAAGAGCTTCCGTTATAACATCAGTACCACATCCATCTCACTCTCACCTTAAAAGGGGGTTTTATTATAGGGGTTATTTGTATACTGCTTAATGCCATAGGTGGCTACAGAAGGCCAGTGCTTATGTTGATGTGGACGTGTTGGTACTGTCATGACAATTTTTTACTCCGTATTATGACATGACACTTCCATGGTTTAACATCACTAAAGGTTATTCGACAGGTGCAATTTCTTTAGCAAATATGATTAATCCAGTTCATAATAGCTGAATGTAGTATGATTTACCAGTTAACTTGTTTTTCTCTCCAGCTCCTATCAGATTTGTGTCTGAGTAATTTGTGAATCAGTTATCAAGTCTTCCAGGAAATCAAGCTAGAGAACATTTTCCTACATTGATACGGATGTTTTGAGTTACTGTTGCTTTTAATGCATGCTGTTTTGATATAAACCACCCTGGAATTTGCTAATGAGGGGCAGTATCTAAATATTCTAAATAAATAAGTAAAATCTCCTTCAAATGTTCTTTCAAATTAGGCCCATTGGCTCCAAACTAAGAGAAAGATCTAAGGACGAGGAGGCAGTTGCTAAGGGCAATCTGAGCTCCTTTCAGACACCTTGGCTGCTTCCGGTGACTTGCTTATTGAGTATTCATCTTGATTTGTTTTCACAAAGCTTACATGAAGGTTATACAATGCCCTCTTTATTGAGCATTTATTATGATTTGTTTGCATGGGGTTCATATGACTTGCTGTCAATCAACTGTAATCCCAAACTTACTAATGCATTTTTCCAGGAATTTATAGAGTGGTTCTGTTGTGCTGGTATGTGGCTGAATCCTTCCCACAATGTAATTCTGTGGGCAACTCTTGCTTTCATAGTCCCATCCACTCCAATCTTTGCTTTGCCATTTCATACCATTATTTTAGACTCTCATACCTTTTTTAAAAAATCTGGTATCTTCCATGATGGTTTCAAATATGCTCTGTTTTTCTTCTAATGCTGTCCTTTGCTAATGCTACCACATCTGCAGCTAGCCTACAAGGTACATATTGTACATTCTACCATCTTGTCATTCTATTCCATTCTAGTATAGAAAACCTAAGGACTTCTTGCCATACATCAAGACCATTAGGGGCTGCCTTTTATTTCCTTTATTTTGAGTATGCAAACAATAATGATAAAACTATAATACAATAATTACAATACATTAATAAGTAATACATAAAGATAATAGATTAAAAGATTAAAATAGATAAAAATATAACTAAACCTAACCAAAGTCATGTTATGACAATGCAAAGAAATTATATGAATATACATTGTCCTGAACCTTATTATTCAAAACATGTATATCCAATGTATATGCAGTATGTTCAAATTCATACTACAAAGTGGGTGGCACTGTGGTCTAAACCACTGAGCCTCTTGGGCTTGCCGGTCAGAAGGCCAGTGGTTCGAATCCAGTCCAGTGGGACTGAAACTGCCCTAGTCGCGCTGGTTGATGATCTCCGGCGAGCTAGGGACAAAGGTGAGAGTTGTTTCCTAGTTCTGCTGGATCTCTCAGCGGCCTTTGATACAATCGACCGTAACATCCTTCTGGACCGTCTAGAGGGGCTAGGAGCTGGGGGCACTGTTATACAGGGGTTTCACTCCTTCCTCCTGGGCCGTGTTCAGAAAGTGGTGGTGGGGGGGGATGAGTGTTCAGACCCCTGGGCCCTCACTTGTGGGGTGCTTCAGGGTTCTGTCCTCTCCCCCATGCTTTTTAACATCTATATGAAGCCGCTGAGAGAGATCATCAGGGGGTTTGGACTGGGTGTCCATCAATATGCAGATGATACCCAGCTCTACCTCTCTTTCAAATCAGAACCAGTGAAGCCGGTGAAGGTCCTGTGTGAGTGCCTGGAGGCGGTTGGAGGATGGATGGCGGCTAATGGATTGAAGTTGAATCCTGATAAGACAGAAGTACTGTTTTTGGGGGACAGGGGGCGGGCTGGTGTGGAGGACTCCCTGGTCCTGAATAGGGTAACTGTGCCCCTGAAGGACCAGGTGCGCAGCCTGGGAGTCATTTTGGAATCACAGCTGTCCATGGAGGCGCAGGTCAATTCTGTATCCAGGGCAGCTGTCTACCAACTCCATCTGGTACGCAGGCTGAGACCCTACCTGCCCGCAGACTTTCTCGCCAGAGTGGTACATGCTCTAGTTATCTCCCGCTTGGATTACTGCAAGGCGCTCTACGTGGGTCTACCTTTGAAGGTGACTCGGAAACTACAACTAATCCAGAATGCGGCAGCTAGACTGGTGACTGGGGGCTGCCGCCAAGACCACATAACACCGGTCTTGAAAGACCTACATTGGCTCCCAGTACGTTTCCGAGCACAATTCAAAGTGCTGGTGTTGACCTTTAAAGCCCTAAATGGCCTTGGCCCAGTATACCTGAAGGAGCGTCTCCACCCCCATCGTTCTGCCCGGACGCTGAGGTCCAGCGCTGAGGGCTTTCTGGTGGTTCCCTCATTGCAAGAAGCAAAGCTACAGGGAACCAGGCAGAGGGCCTCCTCGGTAGTGGCGCCCGCCCTGTGGAACACCCTCCCATCAGATGTCAAAGCGATAAACAACTACCTGACATTCAGAAGACATCTGAAGGCAGCCCTGTTCAGGGAAGTTTTTAATGTGTGATATTTTAGTGTATTTTTGGTTTTTATGGAAGCCGCCCAGAGTGGCTGGGGAGGCCCAGCCAGATGGGCGGGGTACAAATAAATAATACAGTGGTGCCTCGCAAGACGAAATTAATTCGTTCCGCAAGCTTTTTCTTCTTGCGAGTTTTTCGTCTTGCAAAGCACGGTTTCCCATAGGAATGCATTGAAAATCAATTAATGCATTCCTATGGAAATCGACTTCAGACCAGGTCCGGGGACAGTCTGTCCCCCGACCTCTTCTGAAGGCTGGGGGGGGGGGACAAGGGCTTTTCTTCCCACCCCCAGCATTTTAAAAAACCCCGGGACAGCGGAGGACTTCTCCGCTGTCCGGGGCGATCTTAAAATGCTGGTGGGCGGCATTTTAAGATCGCCCCGGGACAGCGGAGGACTTCTCCGCTGTCCGGGGCAATTTAAAAGCCCCTGGGAAGGCAGGCAGGGGGGACAAAGACTTTTGCCCCCCGCCCGCCTTCAGAAGAGGTCCTGGACCTCTTCTGAAGGCGGGCGGGGGGCGAAAGTCTTTGCTCCCCCCCCCCCGCCTGCCTTCAAAAGCCCTCCAGGACAGGCAGGCAAGCCCTCCAGGACCTCTTCTGAAGGCGGGCGGGGGGCAAAAGTCTTTGCTCCCCCCGCCTGCCTTCAAAAGCCCTCCGGGACAGCGGAGAAACGCGCCGCCCGGGGCGATTTTAAACCCGCTGTCCCGGGTTTTTTTAAATGCTGCCGGGCGGAAGCGCTGCTGCCCGGCAGCATTTTAAAATCGCCCCGGACAGCGGAGAAGTCCCCCGCTGTCCCGGGGTTTTAAAAAACCTCTCCGCCCCCCCGCCAGGCTTCGGAGCAGCCTTCCGAAGCCTGGCGGCGGGAGGAGGTCCGAGGACAGTGGGGAAGACGCACTGCGCTTCCCCGCTGTCCCGGAGATTTCCCTATGGGCTTTCGTCTTGCGAAGGAAGCCCATAGGGAAATTCATTTTGCGAAGCGCCTCCAAAACGGAAAACCCTTTCGTCTAGCGGGTTTTCCGTCTTGCGAGGCGTTCGTCTTGTGGGGCACCACTGTAATAATAATAATAATAATAATAATAATAATAATAATAATAATTGTTATTATCATCATCATCCCCGCGACGGGGTGAGCTCCCGTTGTTCTGTCCCAGCTCCTGCCAACCTAGCAGTTCGAAAGCACACCAGTGCATGTAGATAAATAGGTATCGCTGTGGCAGGAAGGTGAACTGCATTTCCGTGCGCTCTGGTTTCCGTCACGGTGTTCTGTCGCACCAGAAGCGGTTTAGTCATGTTGGCCACATAACCCAAAAAGTTGTCTGTGGACAAACGCCGGCTCCCTCGGCCTGAAAGCGAGATGAGTGCCGCAACCCATAGTCGCCTTTGAATGGACTTAACTGTCCAGGGGTCCTTTACCATTTACCTTTTTCAGTATGTTCAAATTCATTGAATAATGAACCACATTCCAGATCCTTTCAAACCAATCTAGAGTTAGTGGAGCCAAGCTCCACTCAGTGGAGGAGAGGGGAAAAGAAAAGGTAACAATAATTTCTAATCAATCCTTAGTTTAATTAACCACAGGGAGCAATTTATACTTTATATTGTGATTGATTTAAGAGAACCATCCACAATATAATTTTCTAGTTCGATTCATTAAAAGTTCAGTTAGACCATTGTCCATTTAGTAATAGTTCCTGCCCCATGTAATAGGCAACTGAATGGGCACATAAAGCTTTATAATACATCAGTTTCACACATTTATCTCTTCCCCATAATCATTTTGCAGCCTGAACAGTCCCTAAGAAAAACCCCTTTCCAAACTGTCAGTTTCACTGCTCCTAATCTTTCTCTTACCTGCGACCTTTATGTGAACTGTGCAAGACTATGCCTCTCAAATGAAATAGTGCCTCCAATGCAAAGCAATTGAAAATGAATGGGAAAATGAAACAAATATGATTTCATTCATCATTTCAAACATTTCTCTTTCCATTCACTTTCATTGCAAAAATGAATGAAGCAAATGGGTCTCATTTTTTTTTAGAACAAACAAACTTATCCCTAGTGTAATTTGCAAAACATCTTCATCCATTCACACTCTCAATTTCCTTGCAGCTGCACATATTTTTCTTTTCTTTCCAGCTTCAAGGTGGAATCGGATGTCGTACATACTTTTGCTTAAAAGTTTTTGCTGTGGCAGCAATCCACACTAAGCCTTCAGACGGCCTTTATACTGCATGGTTTAAAGATAAGTTAAGGGTGTGATGTAAGAGTTATTGGAAGCGACATTAACTAGGTGGGGGGCGGGGGGGAATGCAAATGCCATTAAGGCAGCTTTTCTTTAAGCAGCTCTTGTGTCAAGCCTTAAATATGGTGTGCCCAGGAAAGAAAAACATAAATAATATAATGAAATAGATTCAAACAATGAAAACGCATTAGTACTGCCAGAAAATGTGTTGTGTGTTGAGACCCCGAAGCCACCCCCTCATTGATGAAGAAGACACAATATTAGGATATTAGGTTAATGGTTACTGGGCAAATTTAGGCCACAAGTTTATTGGTTATGGAGTATGAGCTGTATTGGCTTAGACATTGGAATTGACCCGATTATATCTGACTCCTGTCCGTCATGCAGGGAATCCTGTAAGGGTCAACCACTGGTAGGCGGAGCCCTCTTGATGCAAACCAACTTGCTCTCCCCCTGGGTTCCCAGCAGGGTCATGGCGTGACCCTAGCCCCTCCACAGGCTTCGGACAAGATCCACACACCCGGATTCCATTAACAGAATACCCTTAAGCTTGGAGGGGCAGTTGATGGCTGCACCACACCTCCCCCACCATAAAATCAACCAATGCCTAACCGCCAAACCTTACAAAGTTGTGGCGATTGCTATGAGGTAGGCAAAAACCAAATGGTCCATGCCAATTTGCCAAGTGGAAAAAATCCTACCAGGCCCCTCAAAGGTGACCAACAGAGGTCCATAGCAAGGCCGAAGCTCTCCAGCTCGCACCTCAGTTTAAATGGGTCCCGGCCACGCCCCCTGCCAGCGGATTGGCTGGCTGGACAATGACATGGCCGGGAACCTCTGGGTGACACAGGATTTCGTCCCCTGCCCCCAGAGGGGAGTGGGTGGCCACGCGGTCCACTGCAACTCCTCCCCATAGTGGATTTGTGACACTATAAAACAATAAAAGACCATCTTGTCACAAAAAATGCCATCCACCCCTCTGCCTCCCCTGGTCCTAGTAAAATTAATCAAGGGGACTGATGTAATACTCCAATATTTGTTTGTGTTCATTCAATAAAACACAAAAAGTTAACTGTTCTAGCTATTAATACATAAATTATTAATTCCAAGGTATCCCTTCCAAGTAAACCTTCTACACATCTGAGCTGAGCACACTTAGGATTTTAAAAAAGGACCAAATGGTTGATGATTGTGTGTATATATTTTCTACAGGCACCAAGCAGAAACATTCCTCTTCTTCCAGGCCTTCAGCTAATTAAACAATTTAGCACATTTTTAATGGGGGGGGGGTAATTGTTTTTCTTTGTTATTATGACATGTTTTTGTGTTTTTATATTGTAAACTGCCCTGTGATCATAGAATTGTGGAGTTGAAAGGGACCCAGAGGATCATCTAATCCAACTCCTGCAATGCAGGAATCTCAACTAAAGTATCCATGACAGATAGTCACCCAACCTCTGCTTCAAAACCTCCAATGAAGGAGAGTCCACCACCTTCTGAAGGTGTTCCACTGTTCCACTGTTGAACAGTTCTTACCATCAGAAAATTCTTCCTGAAACAAACAAGTTTGCTCCATATTCCATGTGACAACCCTTAAGATATTTGAAGATGGCTATCATATCTCCTCTCAGTCTCCTCTTTTTAATGCAAAACGTACCCAGTTCCTCATAAGGCTTGGTTTCCAGACCCTTAATCATCGGCCTTCCTCCTCTGCACTCGTTCCAGCTTGTTAACACCCTTCTAAAACTGTGGTGTCCAGAACTGGACACAGTACTCCAAGTGTGGTCTGACCAAGGCAGAATGGAGCAGTACTTTGACTTCCCTTGATCTGGACACTATATTCCTGTTGGTGTAGCCCAGAATAGCATTAGCTTTTTTTTGCTGCTGCATCACACTGTTGACTCATATTAAACTTGTTAAACTTGAAGGGTGGTATAGAAATTTAATAAGTACTGATGATAATAGTTTTCAGAAAGGCTTATTTGTTGAGCATAAGATACGGGTTTCTTTTTAAACAGCTACATAACTTCCCATCTTTTAAAAGTCAGGGTTTAAAATTGTCTCTGGATGCAGTGTCAATTATGGCTGATACATAAAAAATAAGTTTTTCTGTAATACAAAATACTATTTTTGAAAGCTGCACTAGCTATATTAAAACATCCCGTAACTATAGCATAGCATAGTGAATTTGAATCTTCCACCTTCCACCTTCCACCTTCCACCTTGCAAGATGTTTCAATTTGCCAAAAAAAGAAGAGGTTTATTTTTACAAAAGTACATTTGCTTCAGTAGCCTCATAACTGTTGTCGTTTTATGACCATGGGATCTTTTCAAACGTTTCCATTAAAAAAACTGAATTTCCAAAATTAGAATTTTCCTTCACAAATTACTGTCCATGTAGTAAATGGGTTAACAAAGAGAACTTGATTCAGCTACATTTTAAGTTCTAATCTATGTATTCCCCATGGCTCATGCAATTCTGCCAGACTGACATCTTTGCTATTCAGACAGCAATCATCAACAGTATTGCATATTGTCTGAATGGAATGCAAATGGAATGCATTGCAGAGAATAAATGTAATGCTAAGCATTCAGTTTCAACCTGTTTAGAGAGAGGGGGGAAAGCTGAGGGGAAATATGCCTAATGGTGGATCACCTGGGACAGATCTTTTACCTAACAACATATGCACATCACCTACTGTGCTGTAAAGGACTGAGGAAACATAGAACAAGCAAAGGTAGTGCCATTAAGTAAACTGCTAAAACTTCTGGGACTGACATCCATCCCTGAATATATATTTTATTTTTATGAATATAGTCTTCTCCCACAGTTGTTTCATTTATCAGTTGTAATTTGACTGTGAATGCTTTCCCTCCCCTCTAGATATTTTATGGAACTTGCCTGGGTTTAGGGTAGAATGCTAATCAAATTTTATTTAAAAATGCTTGTGTAATTCAGAAGAGAACCAAAACAAGCAGGACTATTTTCCTCTTGATATTTATATAATGTCTCATAGGAGCTCAGAAATGCTCCTACAGCTAAGGTGAAATAAAAAATGAAATAAAAAAAAAATTGTCCAGTAGCACCTTAGAGACCACATAAGTTTGTTCTGGGTATAAGCTTTTGTGTGCATGCATACACACAAAACAAACCTAGTTGGTCTCTAAGGTGCTACTGGGCAATTATTTATTTTGTCTGCGTCAGACCAACACAGCTACCTACCTGAATCTAGAGTTAAGTTGAGTAGCAAAAGCAATATTCCATAATTCTAACCCTCCCAATTCTATAGCTTATAACAATGACATCTGATGGGCTAATGGCTTGAGACATGGTATGCACGATATCTCTCATGAGTCTGCAAAAGGGCCAGATTTGTGGAGCAGACCATTTCAGTGGTTTAGTGATATTCTGATCAGCAGCTCAAATTTTTAGCGTTCTCCTGCCCCTTGTAAAGCCTATGGCAAACAAATGCTGGTAAAATATTGCTGTGCATGCCTGAAAGCAAAAGTGAAGCTATGGTAATTTTTTCCCCAGGAGTACAATGTTTGCAGAGAGAGCTACCTGGTCAATGCTATGTGCAATGCCTATTCATATGGGATGCCACAGTGTGGTGCAGTGGTTAGATTTTGGGACTCATGAGAACATTTGCTGAGAAACTGTCATGAGACAACTTACAGGAAGGCCCTTGTAGCAATACAGTCAGATGCTTTGTAATGCAATACAGGACCAGGACAATGTGGGACCTCTTTGCTTGTCCCAGGCACTCTTACCCTCTCCATCTGTGTTTTGCCTGAAAGTCCAACAAAATGTGCGTGGAGGGGAAATTGTAGGTACGTATAATTTGTGGTGTTGCTCTACATCAGCCTTAGCTTCCAGCTTCTTGGCTTTGTGGAAGCTGAGCCAACATAACATCACATTAAACTGGCAGATTTCTTTCACCATTCATTTATTTTCATTCTGTTCATTCAGATAAAGCTCTGTAACTGATCTGAAACAGGGTAGTTTTAAACGGAGGTTTGAATAGCTGATCTTCATCCCATTCAGTATTGCTTGATCCAGCCATTTTATTTTGTGTAGTTCATCCGTTTAGAAACTAAACAGGAAGAATGACATGCGTGTGTATGTGTGTGTGTGCGCGCGTGCACAGAAACTCAATGAATATCACTGGGCAACAATTTTTTACTTTTTGAATGTTGTCTAGATTTCTACAACTGATTTAGGGTATTTTTGCACTGCTGAATCAGGAAATGGTATCTGTTTCTCTCCATCAGGTCAGGTTTACTGTAAACTGAATGGTGGGCATTGATAAAGGTAAGTACACGTAGATTGCATGTTGCTTCACCATTTTTCAAACTTCAGGGCTTGAACTTCCATTTCTTGGAACTCCAGGAATGCTCAGCGGCAGAGAGGTCTCTCTTCAGAGTCCAACAGTAGTCAACCATCATGACTGCGTCCCAGCGACCCTGATACCACTGTATACAATTAAAAAGACAATAATGGGTAAAAAGGACAATCAGATGTCCAAGATTATCGTTCAGATAGTGGCCGTTAATCTCACTGCACCCTCGGTAAACCTAGCAACCTTTGCTGTTGTCTGATCATTTTGATCTGACCAGATTCCTTTAATGGAATACCCTTAAGCTTGGAGGGGCAGGTGATGGCCACACCTCCCCTCCCCCATCACAAGGTCAAACAATGCCTAACTGGAACCCTAACAAAGTTGTGGCGATTGCTACGAGGTAGGCAAAAACCAAATGGCCTGTGCCAATTTTCCAAGTGGAAAAATTCCTACCAGGCCCCTCAACAGCGACCAACCGAGGTCCATAGTAAGGCCAGTGACTAAAACCTGCAAAAAAGGGAGGGAGGGAGGTTGACTGAGGAAGCGAGCCAAAGAGGAAGCCCTCTGGCTCGCGCCTCCGTTTAAATGGTCCCGGCCACGCCCCCCGGCCAGCAGATTGGCTGGCCGGTCACTGACGTGGCCAGGATCCCCTGGGCAACGGGGGACTAAGTCCCCTGCCTCCAGAGGAGAGTGAGTGGCCTTGCGGTCCACAGCAAATCCTCCCCACTGGGAAGTGGAGCGGAATTTTTGTTTTTGTTTTGGTAAACTGCTTTTTTGGCAAACTTTTGTTTTTGTTTTTGTTTTGGTAAACTGCTTTTAGATTTATTTATTTATTTATTTATTTGCTAAATAAAAAATTAAATATGGAAACCAGATTCAGATCTCCACTGGGTAATGAAGCGTACTGTTTGGCTTCGGTCAAACCCACTCATTGTTATTTTCCAGTCCAGAGTTAATGTTAGGCCAGGGCACTAGGTATGGTGGGAAAAGAGCCAAAAATACATAAGAATAAATAATTGTGGGAAGCTTAATCAGTTGCAGGGGGTGTTCAAACTTCCTAGGAATCATTTACAGGAGTATCATGATTGGAAGAGGATTCCTACTGCTACAACATCTACTAGCCAGGATGCACATGCCAAGTTGGGTATCTATGAGTTTTAAGCAAGTTTCATTTTCTTTTTCAAACTACTTTTCAACTTCCATTCACCAAGTTTCATTCAAACAGTAAGGATTTCATAATCTCTAATGAGTTCGACAGAATTATGATGAGCGCTATCCTTTAGGAACGCTTTCCATCTCTAAAGACTATAGCTTCTGCTCCATTTAATCTGGCACCCTTAATAGTTGGGAATTATTTGAGAGAAAAGAAAGGCAAACTGTCATTTAATAATTGTCCGGGGGGGGGGGGGGACAAGTCCTTGAAATGCTGCCAGGAAGGTGTCAAGGGGAAAATACAGTGGTTTTGTTTTTTGGAGGGGGTGTTGTGGGGGAGCAGAAAATCTTCTCTTTTAATTCCTCTTCATACAATCAGGTTTTTCATTTTCCAGCTGCTGGTACTGGTAAAGTGTTGCTTGGCAACATGGTAATGAAGAGGGGAGGAAAGATGCTCAAAAAGTATAACATTAGGGGCTTTTGTCTTTAGAAATGTACTAGTTCAGCACATTCAGCTCAATTTAAGAGGGAAAGAGACACAATGAATAATTTTCCACAGAGCTGCTAGTAGTGGCCTTTAATGAGAGGGTTTTAAATGGGGGAGGGGCAGGAGGAGGCCACAAGAAGATATTCTGGGGAGTTGCAGCGGTCGAAGCACTTTTGCACCAGTAATTGGCCAAAACAGAAAGCCAAAGGTAGGAATCATTAGTTTCTTTTCTTTTCGCAAGAGATGCACAGGCGTCATCAAGGATCTGAAACAGAAAGGAGAAGAGGAGGTTAAGGGGTGATATGATAGCCATGTTCAAATATATAAAAGGATGTCATATAGAGGAGGGAGAAAGGTTGTTTTCTGCTGCTCCAGAGAAGCCGACACGGAGCAATGGATCTGAACTACAAGAAAGAAGATTCCACCTAAACATTAGGAAGAACTTCCTGACAGTAAGAGCTGTTTGACAGTGGAATTTGCTGCCAAGGAGTGTGGTGGAGTCTCCTTCTTTGGAGGTCTTTAAGCAGAGGCTTGACAACCATATGTCAGGAGTGCTCTGATGGTGTTTCCTGCTTGGCAGGGGGTTGGACTTGATGGCCCTTGTGGTCTATTCCAACTCTATGATTCTATGAATTCTAGTCATGTAGTTAGGGGCCAGCAGTGAGATGCAGTGAAGGACCTCAAATGAAGCTCAAGTGGTCATGGGGGCCCCTTTGCAATCAGCAATGAGATCTGGGTGACTGCTTTTACCCTCTTCAGTTGGGTTGTTCTGAGATAGATCACCACACCTTTTCAACACCTGTGCTACTGACTCTAAATACTTTAGTATGACTTTAAATGCATACAACAAAAATTAATCAATTTGAGTTGAGTGACTCAAATTGGGTCTATTGGGCTTATTTTTCAAAGCAATGTGGAACCAAGTTGGTTCTGGGGCCCTCCGGGATTAGTTTCATAGTAGATCCAGTCCAGGTGAGATGGGCAAGTTTTCAGATGACAGCAAGTGATTCGCTCCCACAAGAGGCAGGGATGGCCACCCACTTGGATAACTTTAAGAGGATTAGACCCCGAGGGCTAGGAGGGTTGTGTTTAGCCCCTATTATGTGCCCTGTGGTTCTAACCTGCCCCCCATCCCAAGCAGGCCAACATGCCCTGGGCCAACTCGGGGACCACCCAAACCACTTTGTATCCAGTCCCCTAATTAGTTTGGGGGTGGGGCTAATATTTTATTAGGGTAAGAAAGCAGAGCCGGCACCCCACAGGATTGATGCCTCCACTGTTGAATGGAGCCATCATTCCTGTTGGTTTTTGCATCAAACAGGAAGGACAGTCTTCCTTGGCTCCTATATTCTCCTGGGAAGACACAGCTGACAGGTTTTGGGAGGGTATTAATTCCCATGTTGGAGGACATGTTGTTTAATTCCAGCTCCCATTATAATAACAGAGATCTAAAAGTGCTTAACAACAACAACAACAAAACCTTTAATAATAACTAATTAATAAAAAAAGTGTATGCCATTTTTCATGATGCAGTGTCCAGTCCTCCTCTATAGAAGTGTGTTGTTCTTTTTAAAGGAAAAATAAAGACCAACCCTGCTCCAAGTACACCGTGTGTGTGTGTGTGTGTGTGTGTGTGTGTGTGAGAGAGAGAGAGAGAGAGAGAGAGAGAGAGAGAGAGACTCTGAGCAAGGGCTCAGAGAGGGATGAGGAGGCGGGATCTATTCAACCTGTGACACTCTCACAACGATAATGTGGCATCAGGATTGTCCTGTGGAATCTTGTAAGAGGGAGGAAGTGGCAAGGCCTTTATAAAGCATTGCCAACAAGGGTTCAAATAGGTCTAAAGTACAGTCATACCTTGGAAGTCGAACAAAATCCATCCCAGAAGTTCGTTCGACTTCCAAATCGTTTGGAAACCAAAGTGCAGCTTCTGATTGGCTGCAGGAGCCAATCAGAAGCTGCGGAAGCTCCATCAGATGTTCGGCTTCCAATAATAGTTCGCAAACCGGAACAGCCACTTCTGGCTTTGTGGCTTTCGGGAGCCAAAACGTTCAAGAACTAAGCTGTTCGAAAACCAAGGTATGACTGTAATGTGAACTGGAGACTTGTGCTCTTCCCGCACCAACCTACAACCGAGAGGCAATTGTAGATTGCCTGCACTGCCACAGGTATGTACAGTTCTGACAAAGCTTGAGTTTTCTGTAGAAAAGTATACGGGAGAAGATTGCAGGCCTTTTTGTTTGAGGAAAAAACAAACCAAGAACAAATGACTGCCCATAAGTTACTGTATGTAAGTAGCTTTTGTTAAGATTTCCAGAAACCAGCCATTTCTTTGTCCCAATCTATGCACCTGAAACATGTTTTGCCATACAGTCTGAAGGAGCCGCTCCCCGCTGACAGGTCTTTATGCCTCCACATTAAGTGGAGTTAAATCAGTGTGAAAAGCATTGTGAATGAAAGGAGACACATATTATTTTTCCGATCCCGGGAATAATTATAGGCCTTTTTGTAATAAAAAAAATGAGTGGGTGGACGTAGGGGGAATATGGGAGAATTCTTTTGAAGAGAAGTTCCTGGAGGTGTGATTGCTCCATGCTAACTCTCCTTGCCGCAGTACATTGGTGCACAGATTTAATTAATGTGTATAATTGTTAAGAGATATGTAAGGCGATTACTCAATGGATTGGCTGTGGTTTCCTTTCTTATTGCTAATTGCATTACTTTGTAGTGATGCTCCAGGAGCAGGATGAATGAGGGAAATGGCTCCATTTCTTCAAAGGTAGAGGAAGGAAATCACACTAAGTAACTTATCTTTGATATAGTGCCTTGTTGTTACAGGTTGAGTATATAAAACTAGCCCGGCGTGTGCTCAGAAACGCTAATGAATCGAATTGCACTTGGAAATTGCCTCGCATCTCTTAGACTCGCGAGGATGCTCTCAGCCCTTGGGAATCTGACGGCTATGCCCGGGAGGGAGCCCTCAAGCTCCTTCATCCTCAGGGCTGAACTGGCTCCCTTTCCTGCTGGCCACAAGTACCATCTTTTGTATAAAGGCTTTGATTTGACAATGAGCTTCCCCCCAAAAGTTTAAACAGTTTACATCAAAGCAGCTCAATTGCGTGCTGCTTCTCTAAATAACACAGGAAGCATTCAACCAAATGCTTGCAATTATACAGCTAATTATGAAGCCAGAGCCTCTGAGGAAAAAAACTGTTCACTAACCACTGGTTTGCGCTTGCATATACTAAGCATGGCATTGACAAAGGGTCTTTGCACTCACGGTGGCATTTATATGCATATGTGCTTTGTGAAAATATTCACTTTTTGGGGTAGGAGGACTAAATGGGAAAGAAGGTGCAATGGCAAATTTAGGAGTATCGTCGTCCTTTTTTCAACGTGGAGGTTTATTTTGATCTAAAGTTAAAAATACAGGCAACAGAAAAGAAGAACGCCACATAACAATGCAACAAGATCACTAATTAAGAGAAAAAGGAAATCACTGATTACTATTCTTAATATATCATGGGTAAGCTTATGAGACAATTAGAAGAAAAGAGCCTAAGGAGAAGCTACTGAGATAACTTGGGTATGTAAAAACTCAAGCCTACATTATAAGTTAATTATATTGTGTTCAATGTGCTTACTTACAAGTAAGTGTGCATAGAATTGCTGGCCAACTTATGTAGCTAAATTATAATTACACACAGACCTCTGAATTTGATTAGAATGTGATCAGAAGTCAGAAGGGCTTCCACTTAGAAGGAACCATTGTTTCATAACAAGATATTTTTGAATTCAATTCCTTGCTCGTTGCACCATAATCATGGGCTTCCAAACCTTATTAGTCTTATCAATCTTAAGTGATGTTTAGAAAATTCCAGTTATGTGCTATATATGACTCAGTTGCTGGATAACAGCAGCTTAAGAAGGCTAAGATCATCTCCTGCAGCAAATCCAGACATCTAATGCTGCTAATTCTGTTTTCTTTTAACCTTCAACTAGTATTTCCAATATATCCGTACAGGAAACTGCTTAGTGGATGAGCACTCTGGTGTACATTCAAATAATAAAGTCTGGCATGCATGTTCTCATGCAATAAGTCACATGTCAACATCTTATTGGCACATGATTAGAGCTGCTGGATTGGGACCATTGAATTTAGGATTACAGAGATGGCTTCAGGTGTGCTGCTCAGACTTCACCAGATGAACACAGAAATGACTGTATGTGCTTTTTTCCAGTGGGACTCGTATGGCCAACTCCCCTCTGATTAGTGCTGTTTTGGAAAATGGACTGGTTTTTAAATTGAAAAAGAAGCCAGTTGTTATGACCACAACTAGAAATCTGAGAGCAGTACAATTCCTCTCCCCATGAATACAAAATTTAAATACCTTGAAAATTAGGATGGACATTTAGTTCTGAAATTCCCATCTTTGACTTTTAGAAATTGGAAAAATGTATATCAAAATGTCTGCTGTAGTTTTATTTTAAAATGTTGATTCCAGTAATGACATTGAAACAGATAATATTCCTGTGGTTAAATATTCAACGTTTTGCCTATAATCTTCAAGATATCCATTGCATTCCATGCTTCAATATTAATTTCATTTTAATTCAAACTATTATTGAAAAAACAGGGTAGGATTTAAAATATTTTGCTGGTAGCAAATCTAAAAAAAATCCATTAGGATTGACATTTTCTGACTGGAAATGCCAATTTCAATGAAGGCTCATTTTCAACTGAGAACTTTCCTGCAGTCCTTAGCTGTTTCTGTGCTGTCTAGTCATACATATTTTTTACCATTGTCAAATCAATCTCTGCTCACACTATGAATCATTTTTTCTGTGGGTGTTCTTTTCTCCACAGGAGATGGGTAGGACTACTTTGAAAATGCAACTGTTGAATTTTAAGTGTGGCAAGCGAGTAAGTAGAAGTGTGTGTCTGTGTGTGAATTTTTTTTAGTGATTTTAAAGAACTGTAAACTTCAGTTTCTGACATCCTTTCATACTCTCTTTTCTCTTCTCTTCTTTTCCTTAAAGAAACAACACCCTAATTCATAATTCAACTCAAAGGATCATGGGGGTATTTTATTTTTTACTTATTTGGGTGCGTATTTTTTAATTGCTAATATTTATTGACCACTCTTTGGTGTCTTAAAATTACTTGGCATGTTTAAAGCTGCTTCTCACAAACACACAACATTGGAAATGTGGTCCTCAGAATAGCAATTCTCATTAAAATATCTGTAGAAAAATGTCTGAAAAAGCCCTGTTCGTGAGAAGAATGCCTTATGCACTTGGGGGGGGGGGGTTTCAACGTCGTGCTAAGTGTGGTATGTGTCAGGGGAATGGGGCCCACTCATGCAGCAGGATCTCCCCCCCCCCTTTCATCCCTCAGGCCTCCTAAACCTGGTCTGGGGTTTTCCCCAATCCTTCAGAGCAGATTTAGGGGGAAGCAGGGTGGAGCATGTGTGGGGAGAGAAGAGAAGGGACAAATCCCGTTGTGTGAGTGGAGCATGTTCCATGCATGCAACAACTTGGATGAATCCCACCCTTGGTTTCATAGAAACATTTTGTTCGGAGAGGTCTCAAAGTTCATCTAGTTCAATGCCTTCCTGATGCAGCACTCCATATATCTTCTGGTTAAAAAATGTTGAATGAGGGAAAGACCAACATCTTTGCAGGCCAATCTGTACCACTGGGACAATCTTCTGAATGTTTGGCCAACATTGTCCTTTTAATGTGAACCTTTCTTCTAGCTTGAGCCAGAACTTAGAAGGGTTAATCCCCAGAACCTAAAGGCTTAACCTTTCATTATGTGAGCCAACAGCAAAGGTGAAAGTGCACCTAAGCATCTGCAGGGCTTTCTCTGCTATCAGTAGGAGGAGATGGCAGGGTAAAATTTCCATTAACTCATTTCCCACCTAAGCATTATGGTTCATCCCCCTCACCCCACTGCCCCTGTCCTTTGCAATGAAAGAATGACAAATAATTTCAAGATGACCTACTTCTCAAAATTTGCCTCACCAGTTAGAAGACATCTGTATTTGCTATTTCCAAATCAAAATGCAAAGATAAGAGCAGTTTTGTATAATCTATGGATGCAGGATTTAAATACCATCTGTTATGTTGTGCTGCTGTGATGCTCTGGATTAAGTGTCAACTTTTTGAAATAAAATTCATCCCTTAAAATAAAGGACACCAGACGCTACCTTCCACAATTAATAGTTACAAAATGGTGACTAACAAATACTTGAAATAACACATCCCAGATCATCATCAGACGGTTTGCTCAGGATGCTTCTGAATAGATGAAGGTTATTTTTTGCAAAGCCATCTGCTCTTTGGGTTATTTCTAACCCATTCCTGAGCATTAATATAGAAGATGTACTTTAAATAAAATGCTGTTTTGGTCTTAATTATAAACTAATACGTAAGTTCTAGGTTGTCTCTTCCTCCCAATTGTTATGAAGAAAATGGGTGGAATAAGGTCTGCTTGTGCAACTGGACTTTCCCCCTCTACTCCCCTGTGCTCCCACTTTGTGCCCCCCAAACCTGCTCTGAGGGTTCCCCAAGCCCTCCAGAACAGACTTAGAGGGTGCAAGGGAATGAGAGGTGGGGGAATCGCATTATGTGAGTGGACCCATTTATGCAACAACTCAGTTGAATCCCACCCCATATCTAATGACAGTGTACTGAAAGAAGCAAAGATCACCAGTGTTGAAGCAATGATTCTTCAACATTAACTTTATTGGACTGGTCATGTTGTTCAGATGCCTGATTATCATCTTCAAAACCAACTACAGTGGTACCTTGGCTTAAGAACAGCTTAGTTTATGAACAACTTGGATTAAGAACGCTGCAAATCTGGAAGTAGGTGTTTTGGTTTGTGAACTTTGCCTTGGAATAAGAACATGTTTCGCTTCTTGTTGAGTGTGTTCCATTTGTAAATTGAGTCCCCCGCAGCTATGGGAAAGCACGCCTTGGTTTATGAACAGGCTTCCGGAACAGATTAAGTTCATAAACCAAGTTACCACTGTACTCTATTCCAAACTTAAAAATGGAAAGCGTAATGCTGGTGGTCAACAAAAGAGGTTTAAAGACTGTCTCAAGGCAAATTTTTAAAAAATGTAGTATAAACACTTGCCTGAAAAACACTTGCCTGAGAGCGCTCCAACTGGAGAACAGCCTTTACCAAAGGTGTCATGGGCTTTGAAGATACTCAAACTCAGGATGCAAGGGAGAAACATGCTAAGAGGAAGGCACGCTTGGCAAATCCACACCGTGATCAACTCCCGCCCGGAGACCAATGTCCCCACTGTGGAAGGACGTGTGGATCCAGAATTGTCCTCCACAGTCACTTATGGACACACCGTTATGACCGTGTTTATGGAAGACAATCTTACTCGGCTACGAGGGATCGCCAAAGAAGAAGAAGACGAAGAAAAAGTGCAGTGGCTGCAGATGAAATGATTGGCTGAGTTGAATCTCTCAGAGGATGGAGCAGCTGAATCACATAATAGAATGGTGCAGGGCAGAATGAAGGGCATAGGGAGAAGGTGAACCTTGATTTGAAAACTGAATAGCCAGAGATCTGAGAAATAGGCAGAGATTGACTGAAAAAGGAATTCGTTTAGCGGAAGGAGCCTTTGGAGAAAGTTGAAAAATGTAACTTTGACTATTCCTTGTTTGTTTATTTTGTATTTGTTTTATTAAAATGTGTCTATCACCCTTCATTCAGTTAGACTTTGGGGGCAATTGACATCAATACACTATAATAAAACAATTGCATGACAATACAGTCACTCCCTCTGCCACATGTGGCCTTAGGGGAACACTTCACAGGGACCGTTAAATGTTACTGAGATAATGTATGTGAAGAGTTTTAATGCTTGAACTGTATTAAAGGAATGTGAGATGTTATGAACAGTTGTGGATAATGGCTTCAAGTCTACTATACTAAGAAAGCTTTTTTGGATACAAGTCCCACTAAAAATCAATGAGACTTTCAGTAAATTCACTTAAGATTGGGGAGTAAAAATGTAAGATGAGATATGGAACTGATTCACATTACTTTTTGCAGAGTTACTCACCTGATGGTTTCAGAGCAAACCTTGCTGCAATCACCACAAGGGGAAAGGGGAACTTCTTGTTAAGTCATATGCCAATGTTCTTATTATAGAGATATAATAATGATCTAAAACAACACACTTCAAAATATCACTCTCTCAAGTCCTCTTCTTTCCATACTGCAATCTTCATACAGTTATTATAATAGCTATTAACTGACTAGTAGCATTATAGTGATAAAGACTCATTAAAGTACTCTACAGTTATTGCCCTGTCTTACTAATTTACAACCTTCTAAGAAATGATAGGAAGGATAAAATGTCCCGGAGTCAAAGTGCTGTAAAAACTACTACTGAATATTTCCTTTAGAAAATACAAAGGTTAAGTGGTCACATACTTTAGCTATCATCTGGGGACTCATCATCTGGAAATTGTAGAGAAGAAAAGAGACCTGGAGGCTCTGTGCTTGATCACAACCTGACTATGATCCTTTGCAGCTGCAAAGGAAGCAAGTTCCCTAATATATTAGGCAAGATACTGTACCTCCAGATAAGAAGGACAGGGGAAAGAATTAATTCAGCTTCAACAGGAACCCATAAGGCCACATTTGTAAAGCAATGATCATGCATGTTCAAGGCAGATTACTGTAGCAAGGATATTTCCAAAGAATAGAGAATGTGCATTTCAACAGCTGTGCCTTCTTACTCTAGCAAAAGATCATGACTTTAAGCTGACTGCATTTATATCACAGCTTGCACCATCAAACCAATATGGTGTACACACCCCAGGATTTGAAGGTTATGTATTTCTCTTCCTATGGGAATTCAGTGTCTAATACAGTGGCGTAGCATGGGGGGGTGCAGGGGGGGCCGGCCGCACCGGGCGCAACATCTGGGGTTAGGGCAAATCCACAGGTTAGGGGGTGCAAATCCACGGGTTAGGGGGCGCAAATCCACGGGTTAGGGGGCGCAAATTACTTGCCTTGCCCCGGGTGCTGACAACCCACGCTACGCCACTGGTCTAATATATTGCATCTCCTCCATGTATTTTTTAAAAATGCATTCTTTATTAAATTTATATCCTTCTCTTTCTCCTGAAGAAACCTTGCTTGTATTATCTGGGCCTAATAGATCATTCTATTTTGTAACAGAGTATATAATCTGTCAACAGTGGACAACATGTTTAAAGCTCAGGCCAAGTCAAAAATGTATTATGTGAGCCAGATACCATAGTTCAGTTTCATGGTATACTGCATACAGTTGGTTAGAACAGTTGTCTTTGTATCATTATCACGAAGATTCCAAGAATAACAGTATTCATTACATATGGTTGCCAAGTATCTACTGTGCTATGTTTCAGATGCTGGGTTTTTTGTATACAAAGTCCTTTGCAGTTTGGGATCAGGATACCTGAAAAATAGTCTCACCCCTTATACACAAAGTTGATTACTGCACTCTGTAGGTGCAGACCTCCTGCAGAGACCATCTTACCAGGAGATCAGTTCTGCAAAATGTAGGAATCGGGCCTTTACTGTTGTGGCACCTTCGCTTTGGGATTCCCTCTCCTAGACTATTAGTCAGGCACCATCTCTGTTGTCTTTTTATCATCTGCTTCCTCTTCCAACAAGCCTTTTAAATTAATATTTTTCCCAGTCTGCCTCTGTATTGGAATTGTTTGGAAGATGTTTTGATATTTTAAATTGTCTTATTACTTGTTGTTTGTTGCCCTGGTGCCTTTGGGAGGAAGAGCAGGAAAAAAATTTAATAATAATAAACAAATCAAAGTAAAATATGGTCTCTGGATTCTCAGCCTTCCAATTATGAGATTAAGCAGGCATTGTGATGGATATAATTCTGATATTGTAATGTGATTTCATGCAGATTACATTTACTGCTTTAATTGAACCTGGGGGTTAGTGTTATCAACTCCAAACCTGTGGAATAGGGCAAGCTAGATTTCTCAAGGCATGATCCACTTCTACCATATGTCATGGATTTGCGAAGATTTCAACAGATTCCTACTTGCCCCTTCCATCTTGGCATGTGAATGCATTTGGTATCCTCATCCAGCGGCCCTTTCCCGTGCAATGCAAGTTAATCATCCTCTGAGAATTATGTAGTGAAGAAAAGACAGGTAAAGGGAATTCATGTGTGTGGGTGGATTGCGCCCTTACTAACTAATAAATGCTTGAAGCTAGATATCAGATAAAAATATCAGAGATAAAATTTCAAATATTCTGCTGCAATCTGTGGAGTCAGTGTGGGAAGAGGGATTAGTTTTCTCCCTCTAAAAATAATGACTTTAGTATTTCTCTGCAAACTTTGGAAGATTGCCTCTGCACAAGAGGGAGAGGAGCTAAAATCCAATCAACTCTTTCCCCCCTCAAAGAAGAGTACTTAAATGTATTTACTTTGCCTGCAGTTTTGCTTTCACTTCTTTGCTGCCTTTCTCCCTATTCTCCACACACTTTGAGGGCATCATCAGCTGCTGAAAGCAATGTCTAGAGACTCAAATAGAAATGGAGAGGCATTCGGAAAATTCCCTTCAATAGTCATGGAATATTAACTGTTGAATAAAAAATGGTGATTATGATTTTTTTTTTTTCTTGGAAGCAATACACTGCAGACAGTTAGACCTGTGCCATGCAGCAAAACAATACAAACTCTGCAATCTGCACTCAGACAAAGAGATAATATGGCTGTGTTCATATTACTGGCTGAAAACGAAGCTAGGTCATTCTTTTTCTCAGTTTGGATTGAAAATACATGAAAATGCAGTACAGTGGTACCTTGGGTTACAGACGCTTCGGGTTACAGATGCTTCAAGTTACAAACTCCGCTAACCAGGTTAAGAACTTTGACCCAGGATAAGAACGGAAATCGTGTGCCAGCGGAGCAGTGGCAGTGGAAGGCCCCATTAGCGAAAGCACGCCTCAGGTTAAGAACTGTTTCAGGTTAAGAACGGACCTCTGGAATGAATTAAGTTGTTAACACAAGGTACCACTGTATCTCTCAAGAAACACAAGGCTATATGTGGATTGTGGCTAATGTGTTTACACTACTTCCTAAGCCAGTGCTTGGGAGCACACTGGATTCAAAATAAACAGGAGTGTGTATCCAGCCTACATGGTGGAAGTTCAAGTTGGATAAATTGAATCCTGCAGTTCTCATGCCTCACAACTGGAAATCAATGAAAATACAGTTAAGGGTTTTTAGTTCTGATGGCTCCTCTTTCTTTCAGCTTCTACATATGGTATACTTCAGACCATCAAGACCTTCAACCATATTGAATCCCGGACTGGGAACAAGGCAGGATATAAATATAATAATAGCAATAATATAGTTCTCCAAAGCAATTTTGTAGTGTCAAATCTACATTCCATTTATTGCAGCTTACATTCTTGCTAGTATTCTCTGCACTCCAATATCGGGAGATTTCCTATGCTGTAGGGCTACTTGAGTCTTTTTAAATGTTTTTTTTTTACCTGTTTCTAAGAAATGCACTGTGGTTTTGACCCCCAAAACCACAGAAAGAAGCCAGGAAGTCTTGACACAAACTCCTTACCCACATAAACTTGCTCTTCCAGTTACATTGCTTAACCAGTTTGGATGAAATTCTGAAGAAAGGTGAGTATTAGGTACTGTGTTTATCCTAAAGGTTTTTAGAAATTAAAATTGCAAAATGATGGCTCATCAAAAATTGCTGTGGGAAATACACAAAACCAGTACACAATATGTGAGGAAACCAACTGTGTTTATCATAGAGCATGAAATTATGCACGAACCAGATTTCTATGGCATCTAAGAAGATAAAAATGTAAAAATCCAAAATGGCTGCCACACTACTAAGTGTCAATTAAAACTGAAATATGTGCATCATTTTGAACTCCAAACAATTTAGATTTAGAACTATTGAAACAGCATGTGATATTATCTTAGAACATCTGTTTACAACTTCTACTTGTTTTTCTGTCTGCTTTATATCAGCATCATAAATGTTTCTCCTGATGTTACAGGGGAGATGAAAGAATGTCACAGCTATTTATTTTTCTTAAGTTTTGAAAGCTTCTAAAGAAAAAGAAAAAAAACTAGATTTATGTTATGAGTGTGCAGGGTCCAAGTGTTGCAGGGGTGGATGTAGGATACACTTGCCTGGGGATCCAAACAGGACTTGCTCAAACTGCAACCATAGAGAGTGTAGGAATGATGCTAAATTCTAGATTACACTTGATAATTCACTTATGGAAACTCAATTCCCTGTTAATTATGCACCTATCCAGTTGCTGGAAAAGTTGTTGGGGCCAATCAGAAGTAGTGTTAGAGCAGAACAACTTTAAAGGTAAAGGTAAAGGTACCCCTGCCCATACGGGCCAGTCTTGACAGACTCTAGGGTTGTGCGCCCATCTCACTCAAGAGGCCGGGGGCCAGCGCTGTCCGGAGACACTTCCGGGTCACGTGGCCAGCGTGACAAGCTGCATCTGGCGAGCCAGCGCAGCACACGGAACGCCGTTTACCTTCCCGCTAGTAAGCGGTCCCTATTTATCTACTTGCACCCAGGGGTGCTTTCGAACTGCTAGGTTGGCAGGCGCTGGGACCGAGCAACGGGAGCGCACCCTGCTGCGGGGATTCGAAGCGCCAACCTTTCGATCGGCAAGTCCTAGGCGCTGAGGCTTTTACCCACAGCGCCACCCGCGTCCCAGAACAACTTTATGAATAGTAAATAGCTAGCCCTGACCTCTTTATTGAAAGGTACGACAGAAGGATTTGTGTTTTCCTATGTGACATGCTTTTGAATTGATGCTTTTGAATTATGGTGCTGGAGGAGACTCTTGGGAGTCCCATGGACTGCAAGAAGATAAAGCCTATCCATTCTTAAGGAAATCAGCCCTGAGTGCTCACTGGAAGGACAGATCCTGAAGCTGAGGCTCCAATACTATGGCCACCTCATGAGAAGAGAAGACTCCATGGAAAAGACCCTGATGCTGGGAAGGATTGAGGGCACAAGGAGAAGGGGACGACAGAGGACGAGATGGTTGGACAGTGTTCTCGAAGCTACCAGCATGAGTTTGACCAAACTGCAGGAGGCAGTGGAAGACAGGAGTGCCTGGTGTGCTCTGGTCCATGGGGTCACGAAGAGTCAGACATGACTAAACGACTAAACAACATGTGACATGCTCTTCTTCAAGATCCACTACTCTCAAGTCCCACTGCAGCGGTGCTGCTATTTTAGGGTGCCATACCATCTTCTCCTGTATCCAGGACTGGCCCATCTCATTTTGCCACCTTAGGAATGTGCCACCTCCTGCCTCCTGCTCCCCAGCCCCGCCTGTCCCACCACTTCCGTCACTACCAGAACGACACACTGAAAGTCAGTGAGAGCGGAGCATTCCATAAGACTTGGTGCTTGTCTTTGCTGCCCCAAGGGTGAGGAAGACAAGTGGCAACACCACACACTGGAACACCTGACTCTCATCAAAATTTGTTGAGGGGGGAGGGTGTTTTGGTGGAGGCAGAAGTGGTCAGGTTGGCACTTCTTCCGCCTGAGGTGGCTGCTTCACCCTGCCTAATGGATGGGCCGACTCTGCCTGTATCAATGGATACAAAGAGGCAAAAACTGCACATGGGGGGGGGGGCCTTAAAACTGTTCAGCTTGTTTCCTATTTGCTCTCAAACAACTTATAGCTTTTAGTGCATAACGTAATGAAATTGGGATAAACGGCAGTATAATCTTGGTTCTTTATAAAGTGAATTTGCTGCTGAGCAATTAAATCCTCCTTATATATTGCCACGGAGCCCTGAAATATGAGGGTTTAAAACAATTTTTCATTTTTATGGATGCCTACATATTTGCAGACAAGAGTGATGAGTTTTCTTTCTAGCTCCTATTTTTGATTGTCTGTAACTTTGGTTGTCTATAATTTGAAGTAGTGCTTCCCTATGTGTAGAAATCAAATCCCTTAACCTCACCAGGTCGAGTCTTTTTGTCCAATAAGGTTCTGTTAAATCACTTAAAGTATAGCCTGTCCTTCATATTTCCTCTCTAACCTCTTAAATGATTGGCTTTCCTACCGGTATAGAAATTGTTCCATCTGAATCTTATCAGGCATTAGCAGCTGGCATTGTTTAAGTATGAATTTCTAATCATATTGTGGAGAGATAGGAATATGCACTAGGTATTTGTATTGTGCTCGTCTAAGTGGTGCTGTAGTCATTATTGCATTTATCTGATTTGTTGTAATTAGAAGGGAGTATAGTTGACATTATCAATATTGTGTTTAAAACTGTCTAACATCTGATAAATAACTTTTTCAGCTCAGTCTACACTCCATTGTATGGTAATGAAGATCAGATCTATTGTGCTGAGTACTAGAACTTGATAAAGGCAACTGTGGCATGTTACCTTGGGGGCAAAGGGCCTTAGCTCAATGGTAGAACATCTGTTTTGCATGCAGAAGGTGTCAGGTTCAAGCCCGGCATCTCTAAGTAGAGCTAGGATAGATCCCTGATCAATGAACCATTGGTCTAAGTGTAATTTTCCTATCTGAAAATTTTGCAGACAGACACTCATCTGAAGTGCTCATTTCTGGTAACATATCTAAAGGTGACACCACCATTATTTTTAAACCCAGATTTTTTCAACACAGCAATGTTGAACTGTTGAGGGAGTGGCAGCCACAAAACTAAATCCAAATTCAAAGCAGAGTGGAGTTGCTCTTTCACAGTGGAAACTTCTGAACAATTTCACAGAAAGCCCAAAGTCCTTTGATAAGACCTTTGAAATTTCCCAGGTGGGTTTTTTTGCAGCCCAAAACTAACAAGAATTCTACAGCTTGAGCAGGAGTTGCCTTCACAAATTGGCAAGCTGTTTCAGTCCCCTCACAATATCATCTACTTGTGTTCTCACAACACTGACCACTAATGAAAGGCTATACTAGAAAAGCCTACTTTCATCTGCCTTGATGCTCTTTAAAATAAGCGTATGGTAGGATTAGGGATATAGTGGGATGGTGCAAACTTCTATCCTGCTTGTATAGCTATGTAGGTACTGATGCTGGTTATCTTAGCAAGCAAAGAGCCTGGCATAACCAAAATGTTTGTTTATTTGCTATATCACTCATCAGTTAAAAGTGTTTGACTATTGCATGATCAAAGGTTAGCATCATCATATATTCTTCTTTCTGTCTGTCACATTCTGTGTAGATGCAATGCCACAACTCAAGAAGTTCCAGTTCTTTCTTTTAATAGTAAAAAGGTAGACTGCCTTGAGGGGGAAGAGAATACAGAGAGAGCTATACACCATTCTTTCAGTGTTGTCTCTGAGATCTGCACTTGCTCTTAGATTGGTCATATTCCCTCCTCCCTGCTTATATTGTACATGTGATTGTTTTCATTTCTTCCCTCACTCTTCCCTTTGCTTAATTGTGTTTGTTCTGGCCACCTTTTACTCCTATATTATTACTGACTTGGGCCACTTATACATGGGTCGTCTGTCTGCTTGCTAATCCCAAGACTGCAGTGAGGTGCTGCTACTCAACAGCATCTCAGAGCAGAGCTGGTCCACCAATGAGGCAGTGTGAAGCACTTGCCTCAGACAGCAGAAATGGAAGAGGCGGCACCCTGCCTGCCACACCGCTTCTGTTGCTGTCACCATGCATCCCTCTCAGGAGGTGTTCTGACAAGCGGCAATGCCTTGCAGAGCGGCTCAGCTCCCTCTGAGTTTGGCAAGGGGGGCATTCTGGTGATGACATTCCAGTGATGGTGGAAGTGAGAGGGTCCACAATGGGGGGCAGGGCAGCGACACATTCCTGTTTCATCTGTTGAAATGGGATGGGCTGCCCCTGCCCCCAGAATGCCAGCTCCACCCATACATGTGCCTCTGATGATTTCTTCCCACAAGGGAAGAATGTGGTGGCAGGACTGGCAGGGAGTGCTCTGTCCTTTAAGGAACCAGACCATTGGTTTCTCTCCATCAGTCAAAAGACTCCCTCCCTCACCCATACAAACAATGCAGATAATAACAGGGCACATTATATTTTGGTAAGCCAGGAAGGTAGTAGATTATTTCCTCTTATCAGAGTTTAGCAGGCCATCCCTGTCAAAAGCTTGACCCCCCCCCCACCAGCCTTGAAATTTCTTGATGGATACGAATGTGAAGAAGAGAAAAAAGTGTGGAAATGAGTTCAGATTTATTCTGTGTGGCTTTGTTGTGCCCTCTGTTGCTCCTTTGTTCTTTTGTCTTCCATTCTCTATTATTAATCTATTGTCTTTCTGCGGGTTAAGTCTTGCAATGCAATTAAGGCAGAGAACTCATCACCCCAACCTGCCAAAGCTTGCCTCTTCTTGTTAAAGCTTGTTGCACTTCTATCTTTTTGTTGTTGTTTTAAGTTTTGCAGTTAATTAATATGGAACGTTAAGAACAGGCGTCGCTGCAGAGAGCTAACATAATGTTCTCTTGGAGTGGCTTCAGATGTTATGCCAAAGCAGGGCACAACAGTATTTGTGCATTTGATTTTTATGTTTGTGGTGCAACATCCAAAGGGGGATGTATATCCCACCTTGCAGTGAAATGCAAAAGTTCCCCCCAGATCTGGAAATCATGCATTTCATTGTACGAGGAATGCACAAGTTTCATTTTTGAACACTGCAATAAAAGCAGAAAAACCAGAGTCATTAATCACTTATGCACTTGCTTTACCTGTTCACTGTAGCTTCCCAAACCACTCTCAGTTCTCCTGAAGTGTTTATTGATCTTACAGTGATTCCTGCCTCTTGAGTTATTTCTGATGTAATTCCTATTGTAGATAGAATGAAAGTGTAACATGATATTGCCCCCCTTTTTAATTGGGTTTATATGTTAGGAGTGAAGGGTGTCATCCAACAGTTCCATAGTCATTTCTGCTCCTTAGGCTGCAATAATTACACTTAGGTTGCAGTTCTGACTCACACTGCTGGAGGGAGTTAGGATTCAGCCCTGGTCCCTGGTCTCTCCCAGCATGGAGATTTTCTTGCTTCAGATGACCTCCCAGCAGCTGCAGAGGAAAAGGCCCCCTGGAATAGGGTGTGGGAAACAGTAGGCTGGCCACAGATCAGCTGGATCCTAAATCCAAGCCAGGGGCACAATCCAGATCTCTTTGGTGCTCCAGCCTGGAGCTGGTATTGCAAATAAAAACGGGGGAGTTGCAGGCCCAGGCCCAGTGAGCCTCCTGCTGGGGTGCTATGCAAGCAGAAGGAAAGGAATCTCAGGACAACTTTTTGGATTGAAATCGCTCACAACTTTATTGATTACAGGTATAAGTGAGTCATTGGTTGTTTCCCAAATCAGTCAACCTCCCTGTTAACTGTTAACCTTTTTTGGGGGGGAGGGTCAATCCTAGGATGGGACTGCCCCATGACATACATCAAACAGGAGCAGCCCATTAGAATCACCACCTCTGGTGGAAGAAACATCTTCCCTAGAATCCCTTTAATGGGATACCCCCTTTTTGTGGGGAGGGGAGAGAAGCAAAGACTCCCCAAGACTTTGGACCACCCCTAGACTAAGGACCCTACCCAGTACTTTATATGCCTCATGAGCTGGACTCCTTCAGGCCGATTTGCTGCTCACATCTGCAACCGACTCCTTAAGCCCTTGTAAACGTATGTTAACCACACTTGGATTCCTGTAGGGCACCGATTAACTCCATCGTTGATGTCAAAGGAGATGTTCGGGTGCTGTATCTCCCATCCACCTAACTGTACCACCTCATGCCACAGTGCCCTGTTCACCTTCATCCTGGCTAATGCATACTGGCTTGTGCTGCTCCAACAGCTCAGACCAAGGGGGAAATCAGGTAAAGTTGCAGATGCAGCAGAAGACCCACTACACTTATAGGATTGCTGTGTTACTTGGGCATCAATCCCATTCATCTCAGTAGCTCAAACGTCTGCCTAGTCTCACTCTGCATGTTACCCAACATTTCCTTGGGTCCATGGGGTGCTTTTGAATAAACAGGAAGGGAAAGGAGATGCAGTATAAAAATTCTGAAGCTGGTACTCATGCAACTATTCCTTATTGAACTTATTTCTTCACTGAGCTTATTGCAGCTGCTGTGGACCAGAGCTGTCTGTGCTCTCCTCTGTAAGCCAACAGCAAAAGAGAATGAAGAGACTCCACTGTGGGCAGTTTTCAGAACCATCAATGACATTCTCTGTCTTGGAGAATGTTTGGGAGTTTTCAGGATGTGATTCTCCTAGCATACATTTGGCTCTATGATAGGGTTGCCATATTTCAAAAAGTAAAATTCGTGACACCCACAAAGTTGGGTTTTTTTGTTTTGTTTTTTTGGAAGACCCACAGAATTTTTTGGAGCTTTTTCCATTGTGTTGACATACCTTAAATTTTTTCTGATATTTTGCCGATTCGGCAAAATTCCCCTGACACCATTTTTGCAACCGAAAACCAGGACATGTCAGGAATTTTCCTGACGTATGGCAAACCTACTCTGTGACAACAGCACACATGACATTTTAAGCTAGCCACATTCAGTGCGTAAGTATTAGATTTGTCTGAGAATGGGAGGCAGTTCTGTCTGCTTGTTAAATTTTCAATTAATGGTACTCAAAAGTGCAGTGATCTATACAAAGAAGTAGAAATGGGACAATTGTAAAACTGCCAAGCAGTATAAAAACAGCAGAGTCTTGTGGCACCTTAAAGACTAACAAACGTATGCATACGTTTTGTGGACTAGAGACCATGGGTTTGTCAAGCAGTGGTTGCTTTTGGGTTCTGCAAATGAATCTGGATCCATACTAATGTTCTCTAGCTGGAGCAATCTTGTCAGCCCCTCAGCTGGTTTCTCATTTCGTTCTTCTCAATATTACTTTAGCCTTCTACACCTTCATAAGAAACGCACTACCAAGCAAACATCATTACTCAGGTATAAGAACATTTATTATTCATTGCATTGTAATTGGCGAATAGAATTCTGATGCCAAAAGGATTTCATTACTTAGAATAATAGTTTTAGGAATCACATTAGGAAGCTGAAATCACAAACCTGCATGTTATAATGATAATAATCTTGTGATATAAAACAAAATAACTCGCCAAGGAATTAAGAGAGTTGTTAATGTTCATTTGCTCCTTACAGATCAATTCTTGCTGGACTGCACAAAAACAGCAATACCAGAAAGTCTGCAAGGGATTCCATACTGTATAAATTATGCCATAATTATCTTTAAGGGAAAACCTAGCTATGCAGGGATTCTATTATTATTTGTTTGTGTGTGTTGTTTCGGAAAACATACCAGCCCAGTAAAAAGGCTATTAAGCCAGGAATACTATTCCAGGATTGGTGCTGCATACAGCATTTGGGTATTTTATTTTCATTTATTTTATTTTTGTGCAAATTAGAGGATCTGCATGAAGAGCAGATACTCTTAATTTTTATGTAAGCAAATAGTGGACATGGAATTTTGTATGACCAAAGCATATGAACCAGACTGAGAGAAAAAAAATCATTTGTAATGAATGCCAAATATCTGTTTCCAAGTGAGGTCCCTGAACCGTCTCTGCTAAATTTCAGACACCAGATAAAAATGGTTTTTCTGCAGGAGGCCTTTGCATCATGAATGTTTTCCCAATGTTTTTCTAATGCTCTATTTTCTGAAATTATTATGTTTTCAACTTTGTATAATGTATATTTCATTTCATTTCTGTCAGCTACTTTGAGACATAATGAAAAGTGGGGTATAAATTTCTTAAATAAATAAATGCAGAATAGGTACTCTTCACCAGGCAACCTCCAAACAATGGAACTAAAGATTGGTTGATCTCAAATAAAAATACAGCAGTCTGGAACCTGCTGGAGTTTGACATAGAATAAAATAGCAAAAAAAGTTCTAACATTTTCTTCAGAACCAGAGTTATGGAGTTGCTTTAAAATTGATATCTGTGTAGTTCTAGAACTGCTCAGCTATTTCACATGCTACAAAATCTGTTTAATGGTTGTTGTTGTTGTTTTTACTACAAACTGAAGGATATTTGATTTTTTTCCCAGCACCAGGTACATTTATCTTTCTTTGATAGGTGAGTAAACAAATCTTTGCCTATTCCCTCATAACTTCCCCTCCTCCAAACAAAGTCACCCAAGTGTTTCACAACTCGCCCTTGGCTCATGTTTGATTCCTTCTGCAGAGCATCTTAGATACTCCTTTGCATGGAGGAGGCTGTATTAAAAATGTATTACCTTGTATCTTGACAACGCAGAAAGCCAACTAATTTCCTATTCTTCCCCAATGCATATAAACATACCAGTAAGGTAAGTTTTTGTCTGGATGATTCAGAAGACCTTAAAAATTCATGAGCCTTCCTCTGTGGCAGGGCTCAGGTGCATGTCTGTTTTCTGAGCTTCAATTTGATAACTTCCCTTCAATATTTTATGGGGTTTTTTTCTTTCTTTTTTGCCTTGTGCTTTGCCTCCGAGATGCTGCCTGCTCTCGAAATTGCTGAATCGTTGGCCTTATCCTGCTAAATGAGCTGTTCACCTGAATTTAATTTTTGGCCATCTGGAATCTACGTACAACAAGGTACCTAGAGTTGGATCTCTAAAGAACTCCTCTCCACACCCTGATCCCCAACCAAGCAGAAAAAGAAACATCGTCAGGACTATGACTTCAAACGGTTGTTATCCGCATTAGTGATGGACTGCAGTTCCCATTTCTGCAGCTAACCCCTGAATGAGGCAACATCTGGCTGAAAGATACAGACTTCTTTTTACCATTGGCACACATGTCAATGCCTGAAGAAAATCGTTGGCCATTCCAATTCAGCTTCTTGATCGCAGCTGCGCCTTTCTAACTACTGAAGAGGTTGAAAGCACTGAATCTGTTCATAGTCAGCTAAGTTACTTATCATGATTTCAATAGTAATTACAAAGAGTAATAAAGGACTAGAGTTTTGCCTGAGGCTTTAGTGTTTTCCCCTTCGCTTTGCTTGTAGCTGGAGCGGGAAATGATTTTTTCTCCTCCCCACCCAAATAAATAAATAAATAAATAAATAATCACTCACAGTTTCAGCATCAGTCGTTCAGCATCTCCCTAACACAGCCAGAGATTCTTCCAAGGGCACATTTAATTTGTTTTAAGTGGAACCATTTCATTAAAGAACTTACGCTTCAGCTAAGAGTTAACACATTTAGATAAAGATAATTAGTGTGGATTTGGACAAATTGTTGAAGCTAGATGAGTGTTAAGACTCTCAAACATTTTCTTCTGACATTTTAATGGATTTACATCACTGGAAAAATGCACCAATGCTGGAAATTTGGTCCATCCATTCAAGAAGAGCGTTTGAACTGCAATCGTTGTTAATGAGATTTCCCCGCAATTTTCGCTGGTTCTCAGACAAGATAAACAGAAAAGGCATAATAGAGGTCCCCAAAAGGTTATTAAAACAATCCCTTTCTTTTTGAAGCTACTGCCAAATACCACTCCCGCATATGTAGTTTACAGCTAAATGAATGTGATTTTCTGTTACCACCTTGTAAAACACAGTAATTAGACACAGAATATCAATGTTAACGTGGCAGAATCCCACAGGGAGAATAGCTTATATCGTAGTCTGAACTATACATTATAACACTCCTTCATTCCGTGTGGATAGTAGTTGCGCAATAGCTTCAGATGCACTGACTCCATGTATCTATTCTACTGAACAGGTAAAACTGGGACTTGTATCCATCCCCTGCCATTGACAGCCATCCAGCTCCACAGTAGTGGTGAAGCTGAAGCTAAGAACAGGAAATGATAATATTCCATGGGAAGAAGAAGAGTTTGGATTTGATATCCTGCCTTTCACTCCCCTTAAGGAGTCTCAAAGCGGCTAACAATCTCCTTTTCCCTTCCTCGCCCACAACAAACACTCCGTGAGGTGAGTGAGACTGAGAGACTTCAGAGAAGTGTGACTAGCCCAAGGTCACCCAGCAGCTGCATGGGGAGTAGCGGGGAAGCTAACATGGTGGCCTCCATATGTTGTTGGGCTATAATTCCCATCAGTTTAAGGCTGATGGGAGTTTAAGGAAACTGACTTATACCCTTTAACCCTTCAGCTGGGGTACAATTCTGTGATTTTGCAGTTTTGGAAGGCAGAAAGCTAGAGAAATGGCTATGAGATGTCTGAAGACGCCTTGGGGGTCCAAGATCTCTCTCCCTGGGAACCTAAAGTGGTGTAGCAGACTTGCTGCCTTGTGAAGAGCCTTTTGTCCCCGCATTCTCCACCGTTGTATTCTCTGGTGATGATACCTGAAGCCTCCAGTCTGCTCTTATCAAAAGTGACCCATGGTTATGTGGGGAGTGCAAAACGGTAGCAGGGAATTTATTTTCAAAGTTTTAATTTTGCTATTCCACAGCTCTTGACCAAACTACCTGTTACACTTCTTCTGTTGCATGCAGCCATGTCTCCATTCCCACTCCCACTTAGTTACAGGCAAGGGTAATTTTTTTTACTGATTTCCTGTAAAATCACCCTTCTCATGGGGCCACAGGGGTTAATTAAAAGGTTCCCATTAACACCAACTTTTTAACTAGAGGATTTTCAGGGGTTTACAAGGAACAAATCCCCCTCCACAATAACAATTAACTCTGTACCTCCAGTTAACAAAGATGTAGCTACGTAGGACACATTTAGGCACAATGTTTATCTTGACCCTTAGCTGTGTGACTAATCAACTGAGCCAAAGGTTGTGGTTTTTAGAGGAAATTTGTCCCGCTTAATCACTTAGCAGTCCCATGTATGGAAGAAGGTGATTCACCCATGCACTATTGCCTCAAATCTGTTTGCGTTCATTTCACCCCATCCTTTCTGCGGAAAGAATCCCCATCCTCAGACTCAAGGCGTGTTGCTTTCTCTTCTCCCTTTCAATGAAGTAGCTGACAGAAATAGAAGCATTTTATGGCACATACATCCAGTTTTAATTCAGAACTGTTCTTTCTTTGTGCTTCTAGGCTGGTGCACCTTTGATGCTGCTTCGCCACCAGAAATGTCTGTGGAGGTAGCACCAGAACTGAGCTACTGTTGCTACCATCTTGACTTTCATCTCCGAATGGCTCAGAGCAGCTGTTGGAAAAGATAACACAAGCTCCAGGCACTTGCGCAGGGCAGCAGGGGTGGGTCCCACAACATTCTTTCTTGGTCCGCAGCCTAAAGTATGTGGCATAGCATCGATGTTGCTGTTTAAGAGGATCATGCCAGAGGAGGCACAGGCTACTAATAAATCAGAAAAACAAAGCTGGATGCCGTTTTAAAGCTGTATAAACAAATTCTGCAACTTCATAGACCTGCCTTTTTGTTGCTCTAAGCTGTGCAGCAGGGCGCTGAGAAATGCTAGCCCGACACCGCGGTGCACATGCAATCTCTTCACAGTACCATCTGCTCCTTTCATTTGTTAAGGACAAACAGTCCCTCTAACCCGCTACTAGCGAATATCTCTCAGTACATTTGTTGCCGTATCTTACCAACAAACCAATCCATCAAAAGCAATCCAGTAAGCAATCAAAAGTAAAAGGTGTCCCTGTTCTCCTTAAGCCAAAGAGGCATTAGAACAGGAATACATGCCATTTGGGAGGAGCCTACTGGCCAAAGTGGCTTGCTTGAGGCAGGATCCAGCCTAGCAGTCAGCAGGCAGTATTCAAGTACTGGTTGTCATTTATTTATTTATTTACATTTCTATACCAGCCTTCATCCTGTTTAGGGAAGTTTTTAATGTTTGATGTTTTATTGTGTTTTTAATATTCTGTTGGGAGCCACCCTGAGTGAACTGCTAGGGACGTGGGTGGCGCTGTGGGTAAAACCTCAGCCCTAGGACTTGCCGATCGTATGGTCGGTGGTTCGAATCCCCACGGCGGGGTGAGCTCCCATCGTTCGGTCCCAGCTCCTGCCCACCTAGCAGTTTGAAAGCACCCTTAAGTGCAAGTAGATAAATAGGTACTGCTTTATAGCGGGAAGGTAAACGGCGTTTCCGTGTGCTGCGCTGGTGCTGGCTCACCAGAGCAGCTTCGTCACGCTGACCACGTGACCCAGAAGTGTCTCCGGACAGCGCTGGCCCCCAGCCTCTTAAGCGAGATGGGCGCACAACCCTAGACGACTGGCCCGTATGGGCAGGGGTACCTTTACCCCTGTGTGTGTGTGTGTGTGTGTGTGTGTGTGTATATATTCTGAGGATTACAGAGTGGTTTACAACATAAAGGCATAAAAATACACAACATACTAACAAACAAAAGAAGTACCCCCCTGACCACTAGACACATACCGTCTTGGCCTGAATATAAGCCACACTTTCCCCCCAAATTCCAACCGTGAAAAGATAAAGTGCGGCTTATATTTGTGACCTTACAAAAATTATCCAGCATGAAGCCAGGTCTGTGGGGCAAACAGTGCCACGAGCACAGCAAAGGAAGGGAGCATTTTATATTCTGGTATTGTCTTTTTCTCTCCCCCCCCCCCCGGCTTTTAATTGTGTGGCTTATATTTGGGTGCGGCTTATATTCAGGCCAATACAGTACTTTAAAAGGCCATAGACTGTTCGATTAGCCAAAGACCTGGGAGAAGAAGAATGGTTTTGCATGGCTCTTAAATATATGTAATGAAGGCACCAGGCGGACCTCCCTAGAGAGACCATTCTACAAGATGAGTTGCATGGAAAGCGGTCCATAGAGAAAAGAAGAATAACTGGAAACAGTAGAAATAGCAGACTGAGCCTGGTCTGGAAAGAAGTTTGGAGCATAAGACAGAATGAGGTCTCTTGTATGAAGGATGGCTGGGATGTGTTGGGCCTGCAACAGCTAACCCCTTTAGAGTAGGTTTTGGTAGAGCTGGCATAGAGAGGTTTCAGTCTGTGTGTGAAGGGAGAAGATTCACGACAAGATCTGAGACAGGGGTGGACAATGTGGTGTCCTCCAGATGTTGCTGGACCACTACTCCCATCGGTCCCAGTCTGCATGGGAGATGGTCAGGGATGAAGGGATTTGTAGTTCAGCAACATCTGGAGGGCATTATGTTGGAGGCCCCTGGTCTACAATGTAAGTCTTACATTTTAGATTCCATAGCATTTTAGGATCATGATTGATTTATATGACTGACAATAAAAAAACCACATTTTCTTGAGGAATGTACACATGTGCTTTAAACATGGATGGAGGGGGTCGTAATGAGTGCCTCTTTGATCTTTCCTAGCTGGCACCTGTTTGTGCTTGTACTGTAGGTTGCACAAAATAAATAATGGTGACAAAACAGGCACATTGATATAGAGAAGAGCAGCAATAAAGGGTGCCATGGTAATCCACCAAGTTTTATTTTTGTAGTTCTGCTGGTGGCACACATCCGTATTCTGAGATTTCTATGTGTCTGATTTTATTTCATTTAATCTCCATAGGGAATGGATGCAGGAATTTTTTGCTTGGTTCTGTTGAGGGGGTTGTGGAAATTAGGTGGATTTGATAGAAAGGATGTAAAGAGCACTGGTGAAACTGACAGGCTCCCAAGTTCCCACATCCCACCATCGGGGCTGCAAGTTTAAGGAAATACTGTCACCATAGAAGTGAAATAAACTTGGTACTTCAACACTTTTGCCAGTTTAAGCTCTACTTAAAGGGGCTTTTTGTACAGTGGGAGAGCTTGTCAGTGCCCTTTGTAGCCGGTCTCAAGCTCAAGCAAGATGTCATAATCTGGTCCCCAGAGCAAAGGCTGAAAAGAGCATCTGTGAAAGTTGGGAGAAACTCCTTAAGAATTCTTCATTCAAAGTGAAAAGTCTTCTCATTGCAGAGGTAGGGAGAAAGCTCATCAGCACTACTGTTTTGGTTATGTGCAGTTCCATTTTCAAGACTGGTATTGCAACTTTGCTGTGGTGCAGAGCAGTATTCTGGGTCCTCTTTAAAACTAATCTGATTTAGTCTCCACTGGATTTGGTTTTATCAGCAATATTTTGTAGCACCCTGCATTAACTTTCCCTTTGCAAACATAGGCTTGAGAAGTTGTGTTTGCCAAGGCAACATAGTTCTGCCTGCAGTTATTATTTATTGTATTTTTATCTTACCTTTCCTACAAGGAGCTCAAGGTAGCATACATAATCCCCTTCCTCCACATTTTGTCATCACAACATCCCTGCAAAGTAAGATAGGATGAGAGATTGTAATTGACCCAGTGAGCTTCACAGCCTAGTGGGTGATTTGAACCAGGGTCTCCCAAGTCCTTGTCTGACAGACACTCTAACCATTATACTACATCTATGGATGTCTATCCATATCCATCTACAGCTAGTTTTCTAGGATAGATCTGAGATATTTGAAAGGATTGTATTCCTCCCCCCTCCCCCCCAGGTTTTGGAGTACTGAAATTTGAATTTTGGTTTTTGTGTTCCTGGGAATGCCTCCCTCAGTCACATCCTGCAAGCGTGTTTAAATTTATGCTAATTAATCATTACACACATCAACCAGTGTCATTACTGCTATTACCTTTTTGCGCAGCAGTTGGCTCAGAGTTATGGAGCTTTCCTTCTAAAAGCAGGAATTTAAATGAAACCCCCTTCATCTGAACAGTTGCTTAATGACAACAACAACTTGCATTTACATAGTCCCTTTCATCCAAGTGTCTCAAGGTGTTTGGAAATGTCTGGGACTATTGTCAGTGGAAGCACACTGCATCCCCTTGAATTTGTTTTCTTAATTTCCCTAGTGCTTGCTAAAGCAACAACCCTGTTGAACAATCCAATGTAGTGTGCACATTTTGGATGCTATAAGTTAGAGGACCCTGAAATAATTTAGGGAATCTCTAGGCATTTAGCAAGGGGCGTGGGTGGCGCTGTGGGTTAAACCACAGAGCCTAGGACTTGCCGATCAGAAAGTCGGCGGTTCGAATCCCCGCGACGGGGTGAGCTCCCGTTGCTTGGTCCCTGCTCCTGCCAACCTAGCAGTTCAAAAGCACATCAAAGTGCAAGTAGATAAATAGGTACCACTCTGGCAGGAAGGTAAACGGCGTCCCTGTGCGCTGCTCTGGTTTGCCAGAAGCGGCTTAGTCATGCTGGCCACATGACCCGGAAGCTGTACGCCGGCTCCCTCAGCCAGTAAAGTGAGATGAGCGCCACAACCCCAGAGTCGGTCACGACTGGACATAATGGTCAGGGGTCCCTTTACCTTAGGCATTTAGCAAAATGATTCAAGCTTCCAACTAAGGGCCCATCCACACTTTTGTTTGTCCTGTGATTTCTGGTCCCAGGTCCAAAGGCCTCTTTTTGTGTCTCGCCACTTTCCCTGGGAAAACCTCCTATTTACTGTTGAATTGCAACAGCCATCAGTCAGGTTTTCTGTGGATAGACGTTCTGATTCAGCAGTAAAGAATGGGGCATCCCAAGGCAAGCAATAGGATAAAAAAGAGAACCTCTTGGGCCCATGTCTCGAAATCATTGGATAAACAGAAGTATAGATGAGTCCTAAGTCTGGTGCGAATCAAACCCCTAACACAATGACACATTCCCTTTACATACATGCGGAAAGAACTCCTGGCAGCTATCCTTCATTACACTGCAAATATTATAAATAAGCATGCATGTGATACTAGTAACCATGTGAATAATATTCTGTACAGTTCCTGACAGCATTTAAGGCCTAAATTTACCTGAAAGAGGGTATCTCTGCATGGGCTTACAGATCTTTTCTACACAACGCTGAGTGTGGTTCCTAGTTCTACAGCTCGAGAGAGGGCCTTCTTGGTGGTTGCCCCTCACCATTTGTGAAATGCTTTCCCCCTTGAGATGCCACTGGATGCAACATTCTTTGGGTCTGAGCACCAGCTAAAAATGTCTCTCTTTCTTCAGACTTTTAATGGTTGGAGGAAATTGATGTGCTTACATCACTTGCATTAAGGTTGGGTACCTGCTCCCATCGACTCTGCATCCAGAACTCTCCCACCACTGGTTTGTGAAGTCATGTACACATGATGTTAGCTGCAATCCACATCTACGCTATATTTCCTTGATAAATACTGTGTTTGACACATTTCCCCGCAAACCAGCTTTGATTCAATTTCTAAGTTATATGAAGGCATTCATGCCCTCCTCTCTGCCCACTGGTGTGGACAGACAGCAAGCAACTTGGAAACATCCTTTTGTACTGATGTGTATAATGAGAAGCAGATGGAATTTGAAACACAGCAGGGAGGAAACAATCTCACTACTTTTTAAGCTGGCAAGGTGTACACAGCCACAGATGTGATACTCATGTTTTAATGATTTGTTGTCGATTTGTTGCAGGGTTCCTTTAATTTAGGTAACACATCCTAGGATCACTTGCTTGATAAAGGGCATGATAAAAAATAAATACATGTAGAGAACCTCCTGTTGGGATGCTGGTGCAATCCTCACTATTGTACCTTCCCAAACTGTCAAATATACTGGGGGCGGGGGGAAGGTTCATTTTTGTTCTAGAAGCCTTTTCACTCTTGCTTAAACATTTTTATGGTGGCAACTTGTATTTTCCTGATCCTTGTGAGACTCTTGCCGGGTAACATAGCCTTCAGTACTATCATTGCTTGGTTTTTTTTTAAAGTAAACATATTAATGTATACAAAGATGGGATAAATGTATTCCTTCTCAAGCTTGGTGCAATCTCATGATTTTTGTGTGGGTGCCCTTTTCACTTTGCTTTTAGCTGAGTGATCTTTCTGCCAAGTCCATGTCGTAACCTTTGCCTGCATCCACCTGTAGCATATTCCTAAATTCAGGAAAAGATAACATATGGTTCAGATAAGGAATTCAGTGGGTGCCTCGGTGATAAAGTAGTAATGATTGCATTGGTGACATTTTCTGCTTATGAAATAAATGAGGACGGGGTGGGATATAAATAGGAACTAATAGAATTTAAAGCAGTTCATGGTTAGGCTAGACCAAATACAGTGGTACCTCGGGTTACATACACTTCAGGTTACATACGCTTCAGGTTACACACTTCGCTAACCCAGATATAGTACCTCGGGTTAAGAACTTTGCTTCAGGATGAGAACAGAAATCGTGCTCCGGCGGCACGGCAGCAGCAGGAGGCCCCATTAGCTAAAGTGGTGCTTCAGGTTAAGAACAGTTCCAGGTTAAGAACAGACCTCTGGAACGAATTAAGTACTTAACCCGAGGTACCACTGTATTGGGATGGGAGGAAGGTCATCAAAGGTGGCAAACACCACCATAACTTAAATGTATCTTTTTTTGGAACTAAATGGAAATGCGCTTTTTGGGAGATACTGGGAAATAAACATGATTTCCAGATCACAGCTGGAAACCTTGGCAGAATTAAGAGTTCATTGCTGAAGAACGTTGAATGTAGCTCCTTTCTTGGTTAACTGTTACATAGGAGTGCATATAAAATATGTGTGAAGGACCACCAGGTGCTACACTTGGTACTTCCTACTTTCTTAGATGCAGGGCCCCAGTCAACAGGGTTTGCTAGTAGAGGCTGGCTGGGAGAAGGGTTTGCAGGATGGAAAGATGTGCAGCTTCAGCTCCCTCTCCTGGTGGCCTGATAAGTCATAATTAAAAGTTCTGGAGCCAGATACAGTTGCAGGTGATGATACTGATGAGGTCTCAGAACTTCCCAGAGAAGAACTTCTTGAGGAAGGAAATGAAGTAGCAAAGGAGAGGCACTTCGGAGTTGGTATGAGTAAAGATAAACAAAGGAAAAGTCCTGAAACATCTAGCTGCTGTTGGGACAAAGTCTACATTTGCTGGTCATGCCTAATAGATGAGCACTCTGGGAAGCTGTCTCTAGAGAGGCTGAAGGAGGAACCAGAGTATCCATTGACTTGCTCTCCTGGCATGAAGAAGGTATCTATTCTAAATTCCTGGAGGAGTTAGGTGCAGTCAGAGAAGAAGATCATGTTCAGTAGATCCCCTTGCCTCAACCCCAGGAATTTACCTACCTAGCCATGTGGGAAGGTCCTGGAAGCAGGTGTTTTCCCCTTCTTCGTGGCTACACCAGAAAAGGAAGAATTGCAGCTTTCTGTGAAGGAGCTGCATGGCTTCAAAGTATATGCCAGTTGCAGAAGCACCTGGGAGCTGGATCACTGGAGTGGTGGTGATGGATTGGACAAAGCCCTAATCAAAGAAGGCTAACACCCTGGGAGAGGCATCACTGAGGTGATTGGTATGCACTGTAAACAACTAAGACCCAATAAAAGCCATGAATTCTGCATTCCCTGTGACACTGTCCACTTGTAAAAAGGAAGAGGACTATGGGAATGGAATTGGGTCCTTTTGATGTATTCTTTGCATGGATGCTCAACAACATCAAGGAAATTCATACAGTAAAGTAGAATGTTCAACTGGAACCTCCCAGACACTTGGGTCCAGGAAAGTTCCTAACTACTGCATTCTGGGTTCTTCTCTTCACCATTAAAAAGGTAAAGGACCCCTGACAGTTAAGTCCAGTCGTGAACAACTCTGGAGTTGCGGTGCTCATCTCGCTTTACTGGCGGAGGGAGCCGACGTTTGTTCACAGACAGTTTTTCCAGGTCATGTGGCCACCATGACTAAGCCGCTTCTGGTGCAACAAGAGAAGCGCACGGAAATGCCGTTTACCTTCCCACCGGAGCGGTACCTATTTATCTACTTGCACTTTGACGTGCTTTCGAACTGCTAGGTTGGCAGGAGCAGGGACCGAGCAACGGGAGCTCACCCCGTCGCGGGGATTTGAACCGTGACCTTCCGATTGGCAAGTGGTTTAGACCACAGCGCCACCCGCGTCCCTTCTCTTCACCATTGGGACCACTCAGAAACATTGTTTTGAGTAAACAAATGAGAGAAAAGCAAACTCTTTAAGATTTTTAAGAAACGTTTTGAAATGTGTTCTTGTCAATTACATCTGCCACTATATTGTGGTTTTGGTCTGTTCAATACTCTCTTACTGTATCTTTTTGATATGCTAATACCGTTTGATATTTTGAAGTAAAAACATTTCTCAAGTCTTTCTTTATCTTATTTTAAAATTGTGCTTCTATTTGCTGCCCTGGGCTCCTTAGGGAGGAAGGGTGGGGTATAAATTCAGTTAATAATCAAATAAACAATATTCTTCTTCAATCCAGTCAGCATCCACAGTGAAGGGTAGACAAGTACATTTCCTTCATGGGAGATATAACGTTGCTTAGTTAACTGATAGAGGTGACTAAATATCAGGGATATGGAACTCTCTAAAACATGCTAACATGTGACAAATGTAAATTTGGGAAGTGTATGAAGGCAACAAGGAGGGCTCTTGAGGACATGGCATGGGCTAAACCCGGACCAGATCAATTTAGATTCCAATGAAGTCTTGCTTCTACTCCTAAATGGGCCAGGAGACATAACACTTGATTTGTTCACATATTGCAATATCTGTTTCTCAATTATGCTTATTAGGTTTTAGGGTAGATCTTCTATCCCCCTTCCCCGCATTGCTTTGCAACTTCTTTTATGCCATTTCCTATAATCACATACACAATAAAACAGCTGAAGAAACAAAGGCAAAATCAGGCTTGTGCCCATTTTCACCCAGCATCATCTCTGCAAATGTTTGAAGTCAGCAATCAAACTACAGAGCTCTCTTGTTTTCTAAAACTGTGCGTAATTATTTTTTTCTGTGTTGCTGCTTGTAAAAATGACAGCCACTCCACCCCCTTTCCCTGCATTTCAGTCCATTACTGGCAAGATGCAGTTTGCACACTCCTGTGAAAAGCGGTCCTGAACCAGAATTTGCTGGGGCTAATGAAGTTTTGCTACATTTAACTTAATGTCATGGGAATTCCACAGGCGAGACATGTGCATAAGAAAATAGCTGAAAGTTAAGGAAACAAAGACATCAGGGAAAGGACTATCATGTAGCTTGAGTGTCTAGAGTCACTTGAGTTCTTCCCCACCTCGCCCCTGGTTCTTGAACATCTGGAATTGCTCACACAACAATTATGCTTAGTGTATATTTCCATTGGTCAAAACGCCATTGCCCCATTCTATTGTGCATTTTGTCACATGCCACCCCAATCTCTGCTTAGCTGTGTGTGAAATCCCAGGGGTTCCAGGTGCTTAATCAGGCTTTGTATTTCATTTGGAAATAAGGCACAGCAGAGACTGTGGCATCTTTATGATATACGGTTTATTTACGCATCTATACAACCTGAGTCTAGAATGGAGAGAATCTGGAACATTCACAATCCAAGAGGATCTCTTGCTTCTCCCATAGGCACAGCATGGGTCAGTACCAGTCTTTGTCCCCCTCAGGACCCACACTCAGCTAGCAATCACCAGGCTTGTTAACTTAAGCATAATGCAGGGGTTCAATGTTTGGCAAATTAACTTCCCAAACCTTGATACTGTGGTACCTTGGTTCTCAAACTTAATCCATTCCAGGAGTCCGCTCGACTCCTGAAACTGTTCGAAAACCAAGATGGAGCTTCCGATTGGCTGCAGGAACTTCTTGCACTCAATCGGAAGCCGCAGAAGCTGCGTAGGACGTTTGGCTTCTGAAAAACGTTTGCAAACCAGAACACTTGCTTCCGGGTTTGTGGAGTTCGGGAGCCAATTTGTTCGACAACTAAGCCGTTCGGGAACCAAGCTACCACTGTATAAATTCTAACTTTTATTGGAGCCAGAAATTTAGGGTGTCTTGCACCCCACAAACCCATAACAATATAGGGTTTTTTCCTTGGGTTTTTAACAAGAATAATCTGGTCAGATCGTGGACAGAGTGGAATGTTTTGGAAAATGGCAGAAGGATATATCTAAGTTTGTCTGGCAGGGCAAAAAGCCTCGAATAAAGTTTAAAATATTAACTGATTGTCAGAAAAGCAACTGGAAGTTGCAGAGTCAGGATAAGCTAAAAAATAAGGTGCGAGATTGGTTACATTATGCTCAAATTCAAGAGGTTTTTAAAATGGACAAAAAAGTGGGTTTCCAGGTGGAAAAATCGAAATTAGAGACGGAATTGTTAGAATCAAAAACTAAGACACTTTCGAAAATGTATAACTTGCTGCTTAAATGGAATACACAGGATGAGACAGTTAAATCTGCCATGATAAAATGGGCACAGGATGTTGGACATAACATTATGTTTGAAGACTGGGAAAGGTTATGGAACACCGGAATGAAATTCACGGCATGTAGTGCCCTGAAGGAAAACATTATGAAAATGATATACCGGTGGTACATGACCCCAGTCAAGTTGGCTAAGATTCACCACCTGTCTGACAACAAATGTTGGAAGTGTAAGGAGGCAGAGGGGACCTTTTTTCATCTTTGGTGGACCTGCCCAAAAGTGAGGGCCTTCTGGGAAATGATTTATAATGAATTGAAAAAGGTATTTAGGTATACCTTTCCCAAGAAACCAGAGGCCTTCCTGCTGGGTATGGTGGACCAGAAAATGTCAAAGAAGGACAGAACTTTGTTTATGTACGCTAGCACAGCAGCAAGAATACTCATCGCAAAGAGTTGGAAGACACAAGATTTGCCCACGCTGGAGGAATGGCAGACGCAGTTGATGAACTACATGGAGATAGCTGAACTGACCGGCAGAATCCGAGATTTGGATCAAGAAACAATTGAGGGGGACTGGAAAAAATTTAAAGACTATTTGCAAAAATATTACAAACTGTACGAATCTTAAGATAGTGCACGATCAGGAAATGTTATGCTTTAGCAACTATGATTAAGTAAATGGTAAAATAAGTGATAAAAGAGAAAAGGAGACAAATTGAATTGAATATGTTATGTTTATTTTAAAGGTATTAAAACTGAGATATAATACATTGATTTTGGATACATAACAATTGAAAGTTACAGTGAGGTATGAAATAAGGTAACAAATTGCTGACATGGTTAATTTAAAGAACGCAGATCCGGAAGGGGTGGGGAAGTCCAAATGTATCTAATTCTTTCTTTTTCTTTCTTTTTTTCTGTGCTTTTTGTATTGCTAAAAAAGAAAAAATGTTTCTTGTATCTATTGTATGTGTCTGCAATGTACATAACTATGGAAAGAAACGCAATAAAAAATTTTATAAAAAAAAAAATAACAAGAATAATCTGGTCATAGGTAGGTAACCTTTTACCATCTGGTTATATAATACATGAGGGGCTGCAGAAACTGTCAGCCATACCATGTGGATACCTATCAATACTATTCAAACATCATTCCATTTGTTCATAAAATTACATGCTTTTCTTGTAAAATATATTTGTTATAACCCTTGAGCCAGACAGTGTAGACCGTACTCTGCTAGATGGAACAATCCTCTCTGACTGTGGACTGGTACTTCAGAAATCCTTGTGAAATATCTGAGGGTACTGGACGTATACTACTCCTGGGAAGCACTAATGTATTTATTGATGGCAGGATAGACAGTGGGTATCTATCAGAAGTGTACATGGATCCTAGTATTCACTTTGTATCTGTGTTTAAAATGCTCTTTCCAATTATTCAATCTTTGTTATACCCACATAATTCATCTCACTTCTAAATGAACTAGACATGAGCAGTTAAACTATAAAAAAAATGTACAGGGACAAAGAAACTTTTATTTGAAACTCATATTGCTTATCTCTGACATTTGGCCTGAGGCGCAGGCACACGCACACACCATTTACATCAGACCGGACAACATTGCTGGGGCTACTCTAAACGGAAGCTGGGCTGTGGCAAAACTCTTAAGGTTTTGCATTCCAGTCTGCTAACAGCAGTTGGTCTGTGAAAAAAGTCACACCTCGCCTACATTCTGTCTCTGTGACATGTCATATTTGCTTCTGTCTGAGAATCCTGACAAGATGGCAGACACCCCTGAAAAGTGTAGATCTCTCAGTCTGTATGTTGAGCACATTTGCTGTAAATTGAGCTCCATTGCCTTTGTTTGGCACTGTGACTTCTTTGAAGAAGAGCTAGGGCTGTGCACCTCTGGGGTTCTTGCCAGGTCTGGAACCTTTCACATAATAAAGTGGGAGCAGGCTGGCTGACCACAATCTAGTTGAAGTTAAGCATTTTAAGTCTTGCTGATTTTGACTGGGGATCTGAGAATGTTCTTAAAAACCTTTCCCAGCAGAGTCCATGGAGCTTACAAGTGCTTAACTTTATTTGGAAAAACCAAATAATTTTTTTAAAAAAAGATTTTGCTGTGCACCAAGGAGAGCGTACAAGAAGAAGATGGGCTTTGTTTTTCTACTCTCTTATTTTTCCTCTAGGTCCTTTCTGTATCTCTTTGTTTTGCTTTTGCATCACAGGCATTCCGCAGACAACATCAACAACTGTGCAACCATCAGCACAGCCTTCCCAGGCCTGAGAATTGTGCACAGATTTGATTATCATTCATTTCTCACCCAGACCATCCTCCACACCAGGGATGAGCACACCATAAAGCTTAGTTGTTTTTGGATCTTCCATTATCTGTCTTTCAATAAAATAGAATGGATATTACAGCTAGATTCATGTGAATAGAGTGTGAATGATGAATGAATGTGTCTGTTGTCATTCTTCATGGATGTCAGTTGCCATATGCTTGTGTATGTGAAAGGGAGGTTTTCAATGTGCTTGACGCAAATAAGGTAAAAAAAGGTGTATGTATGTGCATGAATGTGATGTGTGACGGAAACCAGGGGATATTCATGAAGAAGAAGAAGAAGAAGAAGAAGAAGAAGAAGAAGAAGAAGAAGAAGAAGAGTAGTAGTTTGGATTTGATATCCCGCTTTATCACTACCCGAAGGAGTCTCAAAGCGGCTAACAATCTCCTTTCCCTTCCTCCCCCACAACAAACACTCTGTGAGGTGAGTGGGGCTGAGAGACTTCAGAGAAGTGTGACTGGCCCAAGGTCACCCAGCAGCTGCATGTGGAGGAGCGGGGAATCGAACCTGGTTCACCAGATTACGAGTCTATCGCTCTTAACCACTACACCACCCTGGCTCTCCAGGGTGAAGAGATGATACTCATGAAAGTTGATAGGATGACATTTCCAGGCAAAAGCTGATGGAGATGCCTGGGTGATGATGTCGGGTGGTCAACATCCCCCTCATTGTTTCCATGTTTCCCTCCCAGGGATGCCTGAAATCAGTGGGTTTTCTTGAGACTGGCTATGAAAGCAATGAAGAGAACTGCAGTGCTTAAGAACGCACAGCTCCTGTGGTTCTGTTCTTTGGCAGCTGCCTCAATTGCCAGCTTCCTTGGGGATAGCTGTCAACTCAGTTCTGCTGGTGCAAATAGGCAATCTATTCAAGCAGGGGTGGTTAACCTGTGATCCCCCAGATGCTGGTGGACTACAGTAATCCCAGACCATTAAGCAATGCTGCATGGCTCAGGTCAGTGCTGCAACCCAGTGGCATTTGGAAGGCTGAAGGCTCCAAATCCATTCCTTAAAGCAGTGGTTTTCGACCAGTGTGCCTTGGCATTCTGGGGTGCCCTGAATGATAGTCAGGGGAGCTGCAAACAACACTGGTCTCCATCCCTCTTTCCTTCCCTCCCTCCTCTGATGCCCTCTTGTGTCTCTGCCTCCCAAAGGCTTGCACGGCTGTTTGTTGCAGCAGCCCTGGCTACAAGCTCCCCAGGTGAATGGTGCCTCTGGGGCTGGCTGGGGTTGCTTCCCAGGCCCCTGTGGGGCAGTGTGAGGAGGGTGAGAGGCTGCCAGTTCTGCAGGCAAAGGGTAACATAACTGGGCTCCTGAGCCCCACAGGGGTGCTGCAGAAAGAATGTAGTTGGTCAAGAGAGCCGTGGACTCAAAAAGGTTGAAAACAGTGTTTCCTGGGACCAATATACTAACTGTATGCTGCTTAAACTGACAAGGCAACAGTGTTATTTATTTGCATTTATTTCTTGGCAAATGAGTCACTAACTGCAGTCTTTTTGTTTTCACCCCCTAGTGTGATTTTAGTCATTTTAGTTTTCTTTCCAAAATCTTAAGAGGTGTGTGTGTGTTTCTTCACTTAGATGCTGTGGATTTAACGTTTTCAATTTTCCAATTAAAGACACCTTCTCAGAAATATTTGGGGATGACGGTGAAGTCTTTCACTCATTCTGGGGGACTTGTCCATCAGTCCCAGCATGTGGAACTTTGCAGGAGAGTGTCATTTTGTAAACAGCACCTCATTTCTTTCAGGGCACTTTCTGTGAGAGCAGAGCAGACAGTCTCCTGACTGCACTGCAATTTAGAAAATGTTCTGATGGTTTGAAATTGCATTAAAATTTCTCAATAATATAGGGTTTCACAGCTCAAACAGTCATTTAGAAGCAGTTTACAATCCTGAAGATCTTTACTATTCATCATGAGCAAGTGCACACAGAATAGAAATAGGAGGCTAATGTTACTGTATCAGGCAGGAAAGGCCGGCCAGGGAAGAAACCCGTCTCAAATAAGTCTGTGACCTTCGGTGCACCACATAAACTATAACTCTCAAAATATTTATTATGGAGAATTAGCGCTGGCTTCAGGCTTCTGCACACAGTTAATCACATAAATCCTCAATATGGCACTGACGGCTGCGCCTAATAGGCAAATGCCCTTTTAGGAGAAGGGTGATTTGCACTGTAGTCCAGGGAGTGCTTAACTTTTCCATCTGCCTCTTTACCCCTGCAGTGCTTCTCCTATAAGCCATTCCCTTCCCTGGACTTCCAGCCAGGTGCCATGTTCATCTTGCAAGGGCATATCTGGAAGCAATGGGGCTAGTGGAGAGTTGCAGCAGAATAGTGCAGGAAGGCTTAAGACACTCCCCAAACTTCTAGTGGAAATAAGTATACTTGCATATTATGAGCAGCTGCTGGAGTTTCCTTGCATGCATTGGTGTTTAACCTGCAAGGCTGCTCCAGAAGCAGCTCATGGTATGGACCCGAGTCTCAATGCTATCTTCCTGGCAAGTGGGTTGCTGTCGCTTACTGGGAAGGTGAGAGGGAGGGTTGAGGTGGCAGAGAGGGTGGCGCAAGGCAAATATCACCAGCTGAGCTGATCCTGCACTCCTGATGGTGTACTGCCATGGTGTCAACCTCCTTGCCACCTTCCCATCCCTTTCTATCCAGAAGCTGGCATAGTTAGTCGGGCCATCCTGGAGAACCACCTCTGCCTATAAATATGTTAATTCACTGCACAGACTCATACTAACATTGATTTTACTGAAAGTAACATTAGTTTCATTGTGGATATATCAGTCTATATCCCTCTGCAAGTTGTTACTAAGAAAATCAACTTTCAGTCCTTTCCCCCACTTTTAAGTAGCAGTTGTAGATTATATTGAAAACCTCAGGAGATTCTCACTGTCATAAAAAATATATCAAGGTGGTTTACAACGTATCAGAATTAAATCAGCAAACTATATCAATAAGAGCACCAGTAAATACTGATATGATTTTCACATCAAATGTATACTTTCCTCCCATAGAGTTTAGGGAAAATTACCTGCACTCATTTAGAAATAAATTGGATACGTTAATAGTGATTAATTTCAATGGGACTCAGGCATGACTATCATTCCCAGAACTGGGTCATTTTCTATATATTTTCTCCTACACTGAGATTATAGCAACATGTCACTCTGCTGCTGTTTTTTGTACTATTTGCTTTTCTGTCCACTATTTCTGTGTCTCTATTTTAGCTCAATGAGTGTTACAAGAGGTCTGCTCACCCTCTCAGTGCTGCGGTGTTGCAAGATGGTGAAGGCTCCTCCAAAGGCCTTGACGAGGGTGGCTGAGGATTGATGTCCAGTCTGGATGGGTGGTGGGGGCATAAGGATGCACCACCAATCAGGAGACAGATCCAAACCCATTGGCAAATGGGGTTGCAGGCTTGGATATGGGCTGAGCCAGGGGTTGCTGTTGTTGTTAAAACAGAACAGCAGTGTGTGTGTGTGTATGTGTGTGTGTGTGAGTGAGTGAGAGAGAGAGTCAGTTAAAACTGCATTTAACTGCATTACAACAACAATATCTTCAGCACTGCACACACAACACTAAGGATAGGCTCAGCCTTATAATGCCTATTGAAGGTCATCCCGTCCCGACACAAAAGCATCCAAGGAAAACTAAGCCAGCCAGCATGAAGCTGCTAATGTTTTAAACAAATGTACAAGCAATAATGCACACTGCTCTGTCACTTCTTAATTTTGGTATGTTGAGAAAGAGAAAGAAACTCCAGCTCCCCTCTGGAAACATATAACTAATCTGGATTTTGCTGGTGTAAAAAAGGTATTGCCCTTACAGTGGTACTTTGGTAGTCAAACGCCTTAGTTGTCGAACAAATCATCGCAAACCGGAAGTGAGTGTTCCGGATTGTGAACTTTTTTGGAAGCCGAACATCCAGTGTGGCTTCTGATTGGCTGCAGGAAGCTCCTGAAGCCAATCAGAAGCTACGCCTTGGTTTTCAAACCATTTCAGGAGTTGAACAGATTCATGGAATGGATTAAATTCAAGAACCAAGGTAAGACTATATATGAATTATGGAGGAAAGGGGGGAAGTCCCTGGACCTGCAATTTGCCAGGTTTAATCCACTCTGGTGGGGCTTCTGTGCTTCTAAATTCGATTTGCTTCCACCAAAAAGGAAGTTACAACCATCTTTTGATTCCCCATAGGAGTGTATGATGAACACAGAGTTTTGTTTTATACAGAACAGCTCAGAACCCAAAACATAGGTTAAAGCAGAGAGAGAACAGCATGACTCAGAGTAGAATTTTTTAAAAAGCACAGCTACATGGTGAATCTTGAGGCTGATTACCCACCCCAGTAGACAGGAAGGTAGGTAGATAACAATAAGCATGACTCTTGTTTTGTTTGTTTTCCTGAGGAGAGTAATATAAGGAACATAAATGAGCCACGTAACAAATTGGGTCCTCCCTTAAAGAGGGCACGTATTGCGGTGAGACCTGAAAAACCGACACCCTGTGTTGTGGGTGGGTACAACTGGTCAGTCACAACACCCGATTGGTCAGTCCCTCGTAGCTGGGTGCAATCTGGCCAATGGGACGCAGTCCAAACAGTTCGAGGGATCTATTTATGCCCATGCACGTGCCCCAGAGCTTTCTCTTTCGGGGCAAGCGTCGGAACACCCGCCCACCTCTCCCTACTTTTAGGGCTTTGTGCTTGACCTTGCTATGCCATAGTGTGTCGTCTGTTGTTGGGACAGGTGCACAGCAGGAATTTCCCCCACTTGGCTGATTGGCTGTTGCCATTTGGGTTTCGCCTGCCGTGTAGCAAATCGTCACAACTTGTAAGGTTGCGGATAGGCTCTGGTTCAGGTGATAGGGATGGGAGAACGCTCCCGCCATCCCTATGTGAAGGGTATTCCGTTAAAGGAATCCAGGGACTCAATGGTTTGGTCAACCCCTGCGAGGGGGTTGTGCCCATGCCTGAGTCCAGGGAAACATTTGGGTGGCGGAGATAGCCTGTTCCCGGCTTTCCGCTTATCCAGGTGTTCACCCTCGGCTGACCTATGCTGGAACCCTGGGTCAGGGAGCTAGTCGAACCAGAGCCTATGCAAACATTCACTTTCTCTAATCAATAAAGTTGTGGTCTAAATTCTGCCAAAAAACAAACAAAAATTTGAGTCAAGTGTGCATTTATTTAGGGGGGAGGTTTCTGGGTCTGAACACGCAGATATCAGTTCCATCTTTTACAATATTCTTCACAAGGTACCACAGTGAATGAGAAAAGAACAGATATAAATACGAAATGTTTAGGAAACTCTTAATAGGTGTGATATGACAGGAACATGGGCTGAGAATGTGCCTAAATAGTTACCAAAGTGTCTGACTAACACCTTATTAAGGACTATAAATAAAATAAGGACTTATAATTGAGTATTAAGTTACTCCAGAGATATATTTGTGAAGACTCAAAAGATAAGAAACATTAGATTTCTTTATGTTAGGGCCAAATTGGTTGTGATGTTAAATGCATCTAGCATTTGATAAGCAGCAACTGGAGGTGGGTGCTGAATACTGCCTTGATCCTGAAGAAAAGCTCCCATCTGATGCTGCTATTTGCAGTGGATAGAAGTGGTTGGTACCAAGCAGGGATTTCCTCCCAATGCAAATATCAGCATCCCGTGGGAGTTTTTCCTCAGAATCAAGCCAGGGGTGGAAAGTTTTAACATCTGCTGAGGTCCTGATAAAATCTCTCTCTCTCTCTCTCTCTCTCTGACTGACACACACACACACACACAAATGCTGCATGCTCTTTTTTTGAATTAAATTAAATGTGGAAATTTAACGTCACAACTAGTCCGGCTCTTATTCAAGAAAACCCAGTTGACTCTAAGGCCACTCATGAAGCTATAATGTTAAATGCAAAGGAAAGGAAAGGTCCTTGAAATGTCAATAGAATTCATAAATGAAACTAGCCTTTTACACAAAATGCTGCAAAAATGCTTGTTTACAATAGGGTCCTGGCCTTCAAAAGTGCATAGGAAATTATGTCCTCCGTATGTAATGTTTCAAGATGATCAAAGGAAACATTCAAGTATGGCTTTTAAAGTGGAATTTCCAGTGTCTTCCTTTTAGTGGAGTCCTCTCAATTAGATGTTTCTTTCCTTACACTGTCTTTGGCAGTGATGGACTGAACTATCTAATGATTTATTATCATCCCCTAAAATAGCCCATAGCCTCTTGACAGTTCCCAGACTTTATCATTTTTGACAGGGCACCTAATTGCTCAGTCTTTACAGTTCAGAACCTGCATGACGGAAGCTCCCCATGTGAATCCATGCCTCCATCTTCCTTTTTCTTTGTCAATATAAATTAGGACATTAACACAATTAAAGGAGATGTGACAGGAGAGATCTGCAAAAAGGCAGCTCGTTAACCAAATATATCTCCAGAGGAGATAATCCTTATTCCCCGCCCTCATTATTTAGTCTCCTCTCCTTTAAATCCAGATTTCAAAACATGTACTCCATCTAGACCAGGAATAGTCAATTTAGTTCTCTCCAAAGGTTGTTGGACTACATCTCCCATTAGCCCTGACCATTAGTCTTGATGGCTAAGGCTGATGGGAGTCTAATGTCTGAGCACCATTGGTACTATATTTATTAAATGCAGATTAATCAAAAAATAATTACCGTCATTCAAACAATCTTTAAAAATTATACAGAAATATGAACGATACTTCTTTAAAAAACAACAACGGATTGTGGGCACTTTTGAATCCTTACACGCTGCCCATCGGCTAACATTGAGTGGCACAGTTTTGTTAGAAAATTTTGATGTGTTTCAGTGCCTGCCTCTTTCATCTGGAAATCTTCATTTGCTAAAGCAGATGATTTGATCTCTTGACCTTGCAAGGGAACACCTTCGCAAAGCGTTGAAAAGCAGTTTGTGGAGAGACAAGTGATAGCATGATCGAAAGCACAACAAAGACATCTAGAGCTCTTGAAGAAGCACTCAAGTAAGTAAGTGAAAATGTGATTGTGGGAAGTGAGATGGCAGTTCTGAGGCCATAATGAATTCAGAGCAAAGTGCCCTTGTCTTTTGTGAAATTTTATCCTTTATCAGACTGAAGAGTGTAGCTACTTTCTTGTGACTTGGTGCTAAAAGGTGACTGTTTACTTGAAAATCACATCTCCGTTTGAAATTATTGTACGTGCCATGGTCAATATATAGAATCCAAAATTACTGTGGTCTTAAGTTGCTAGGACAAATATACTGTCTCCTTTTCTTGTTTGTTTATAGCTTTCAAATACTGAGACTCATTTGCATATTGCTAATGTTCTGCTAGCAGGCAGAATTGTATGGGATTGATTTGAGTGTGGGATGGTGTTTTGCTCATTTTTAAACCTAAGCATGGGAGAAACAGCAGCCATTGCATGGCTGTGTACAAAAATGTCACATAAAGGTTAAAAAAAGCCCCTATTCTATGCATAATCCAACATTTTCTTTAACCTATACATGCATAGCATTACTTCTACCTCCAATGTAATTGCAGTGATTATGGAGAAACCACAGACAGTCACTGGGACTGGGGAAAAAAGAATGAGGATATCAGATTCATTAATTCCAGGAACTTAAAATTCTCATGTGGTTAGAGGAGAGATGGTGGAAGTTTGAGACAATTTGATCAATCTCTGGATACCTGTATTCAGTGACCTACAGGCAGGGCAGCTATTTTACACATTTTATATAGTGATGACAAGAGGTAAAGGTCAGAGATTGCTGTGTCATCCTGAAAAATTAATTTGGATTGATTTGGATGTGAGCTTGCTGCACTGACCAAAAGGGAAATGGGGAGCTAGACAGAGACTTGCAACCGGGAAGCATCAAATAGAAGCAATATAAAGTGAGGTTTCCTGGCCAGTCTTATATAGCAGCATTCTCAATTTATCATTAGACAAAATGATAATGGTGTGAGAGGACAACAATGACATGGAGATGTAGGAAGCAGCAACGATGTCAAAACAGTGTTGTGAAAGAGCTTAAAGAAAATGTCAAATGTGCTGCTTTGCTGTGCTGTTTTTTGTTATCTCATATACAGTGGTACCTCAGGTTACATACGCTTCAGGTTACATAGGCTTCAGGTTACAAACTCCGCTAACCCAGAAATAGTACCTCGGGTTAAGAATTTTGCCTCAGGATGAGAACAAAAATCATGCTCCGGCGGCGTGGCGGCAGCAGGAGGCCCCATTAGCTAAAGTGGTGCTTCAGGTTAAGAACACTTCCAGGTTAAGAACAGACCTCCGGAATGAATTAAGTACTTAACCCGAGGTACCACTCTCTCTCTCTCTCTCTCTCTCTCTCTCTCTCCATCTCCATCTCCATCTCCATCTCCATCTCCATCTCCATCTCCATCTCTATCTCTATCTCTATCTCTATCTCCATCTCTATCTCTATCTCTATCTCTATCTATCTCTATCTAACGGAATACAACATCAAACACTAAAAACTTCCCTGAATAAATAGATTTGTTTTTTGTTACAGTGTTCTGTTCTCATCCTGAAGCAAAGTTCTTAACCTGAGGTAATATTTCTGGGTTAGCGGAGTCTGTAACCTGAAGCGTCTGTAACCTGAAGCGTATGTAACCCAAGGTACCACTGTATATTGTTTTAATGCTCCTAGAGTTTAACTGATATTTATTATCATTCATAGTTTTACCTTGTTGTATGTTATCTGTCGTATGTGAGCTTCCTTGAGTCCTGGTCTGGGGAAAAGGCAGGATATAAATAAGAATAAGAATAAGAATAGGAATAAGAATAAGAATAAGAATAAGAATAAGAATAAGAATAAGAATAAGAATAAGAATAAGAATAAGAATAAGAATGAAGTTCTCTTTTCAGGCCTTTGAGGTAGGAAAAAGAGAGACAACAGTGGAAATCCACAGGATGGCCAGGGGATGATGCTTTGGGAGCTTCAACTATACTAGACCTATGCCGTTTCTTGGTAGGACTGTCATACGTCCGTGATTTCAAAAGTGACCCGGGGGGTATTTCCGAAAGGTGTGTATTTTTGGTGTTTTTGTAAAAGAAAGCTTAACAATTTGGGGGGGGGGGTTCATTAAAAAAAGCTAAACAATTTTGGGGTGTACTTTTTGAAATATGGCAACCCTATATTTTGGTAGAAATCAAGCTTAGCCAGGAGCAGCAGCAATTAATAATAATAATAATAATAATAATAATAATAATAATAATAATAATTTATTTTATTGTTTATTATTTATACCCTGCTCATCTAGCTGGGTTTCCCCAGCCACTCTGGGCAGCTCCCAATAGAATATTTTTTTTTTGTTTAGTCATTTTGTCGTGTCCGACTCTTTCGTGACTCCATAGACCAGAGCATGCCAGGCACTCCTGTCTTCCACTGCCTCCCGCAGTTTGGTCAAACTCATGCTGGTAACTTCAAAAACACTGTCCAACCATCTTGTCCTCTGTCGTCCCCTTCTCCTTGTGCCCTCAGTCTTTCCCAATATCAAGGTCTTTTCCAGGGAGTCTTCTCTTCTCATGAGGTGGCCAAAGTATTGGACCCTCAGCTTCAGGATCTGTCCTTCCAGTGAGCACTCAGGGCTCATTTCCTTCAGAATGGATGGGTTTGATCTTCTTCTTTTTTTTTTTATAAAGATTTTTATTCAAAATTTTCAACATACATTAAGAAGAAAAAACAGAAAAGAATAAGCATAATCACACCATAGAAAAAACAACAAACAAGAAAAATAAAAAATATAACATCATAATCAAAATCTTACTTTCATAATTATTCAGACTTCCTCACATCTTCTGTTCCAGCTTTCCACATTTGAGAAATTCTAGACAGCAATTTATCACCTTGTTTCAGATACTTATTTGTATTTTCCAATTATTATGTTTCCCATTTTAGATTAACCTCCCAAAAAACTTAAAACCTTAGTTTAAACATAATATTATTCAATAATTAATTTTAGGTCAAATTTCACCATACTCTCGCATTCTTTTTAACTAATTTACTGATGCCACCCTTAATTTAACTCTTTCATCCTCTTAACATTCATACAGTTTACAATTTTTTTGTAGGCAGTCCTTGAATTTTTTCCACTCCTCTTCCACTACTTCTTCTCCCAGGTTGCGGATTCTGCCTGTCATTTCTGCTAGTTCCATGTAGTCTATCAGTTGCATCTGCCATTCTTCCAGCGTGGGCAAATCTTGTGTTTTCCAATATTTAGCAATCAGTATCCTTGCTGCCGTTGTTGCGTACATAAAAAAAGTATAGTCCTTCTTTAGCACCCTCTGGCCGACGATGCCCAAAAGCAAGGCCTCTGGTTTCTTGGGAAAGGTATACTTAAATACCTTTTTCAGTTCATTGTATATCATTTCCCAGAAAGCCTTAACCTTAGGGCAAGTCCACCAGAGGTGAAAGAACGTTCCTTCGGTTTCTTTACATTTCCAACATTTGTTATCAGGCAAATGGTATATTTTTGCAAGCTTGACTGGGGTCATGTACCACCTGTATATCATTTTCATAATATTTTCTTTTAGGGCATTACATGCCGTGAACTTCACACCGGTGGTCCATAACTTTTCCCAGTCAGCAAACATAATGTTATACCCAATGTCCTGTGCCCATTTTATCATAGCTGATTTAACCGTTTCATCTTGTGTACTCCATTTTAGCAGCAAGTTATACAGTTTAGATAAGACCTTTGTTTTGGGTTCCAACAATTCTGTTTCTAGCTTCGATTTTTCCACCTGGAATCCTATCTTTTTGTCTGAATTAAAGACCTCTTTGATCTGAGCGTAATGTAGCCAGTCTCGCACTTTATCTTTTAGTTTTTCCAGACTCTGCAACCTCCAAGAATCTCCATCCTTTTCTAATATTTCCCAATATTTCGGCCATTTGGCCTCCATATTGAGTTTTTTCAGGGCCGGATGGGTTTGATCTTCTTGCACTCCATGGGACTCCCAAGAGTCTCCTCCAGCACCATAATTCAAAGCTATGAGCTATGCCGTGCAGGGCCACCCAAGACGGACAGGTCGTAGTGGAGAGTTTTGACTAAACGTGATCCACCTGGAGCAGGAACCAGCAAGCCACTCCAGTATCCCAGGCAAGAAAACTCCATGGACAAAAACAATAGAATATTAAAGACACGATAAAACATCAAACATTAAAAACTTCCCTAAACAGGGCTGCCTTCAGATGTCTTCTAAAAGTCAGATAGTTGTTTATTTTCTTGACATCTGATGGGAGGGTGTTCCACAGGGTGGGTGCCACTACTGAGAAGGCCCTCTACCTGGTTCCCTGTAACCTCACTTCTCGCAGTGAGGGAACCACAAGAAGGCCTTCGGAGCTGGACCTCAGTTTCCAGGCTGAATGATGGGGAGTGGAGACGCTCCTTGAGCTAATTATGGAAATGCCTAATCTTCTTATTCTAATTCAGCATCAGCATAAAACTGTTGGCTATAAAATGAATGATGCCAGAAACATTGCTGAGTCATCAAGAGAGAAGGGAACAATGCTCTAAGAGAAGATGAGATGCCTTCAAACCACATTGATTTAAACCTTAAAATTGTGGATCTGGAAATCAGACTGAAACATTATAATGTGAGATACAGAGACTATTAAAAATGTGAGGGCGTAATCCAGATCCATTCATTGCTGGTGGGCTGCTACACTTTGATGCTGGCATTGCTCTAGTGATTGGGCACACAGAGTTGGTCCACCTTCATGGAAACTTGATAGTGTTACCATAAAGCACCAATGCTGCAGCAAGCAAAGGCTCCAGCAGCTCAGTCTGCTGCTTGTGGCTGGAAAGCCAGACAGGATGTTTGTGACTGTTGCCATGGAAACAAAGGGGCAGTACATTCTGTACTGAGCACCGGATGTTAGCTCAGTGGGTGTATCATATGACCCGTACTGGATGTACATGGGTGGAGTTTCTTCTTGCTGTTGTTGAGTGCAGACATATTTCTCTGTACTGATATGAGAGGCAGAAATAAAAGATGTAAATAGTTTTCTGTCTGCTTCTTTCCCCTCCCTGGGGGACACCAAAGGGGAGAGAGGAAGAACGGTGTGTTCCTCTCACACATCTGAGAAGAATCGCCGGGACCTCGCCTGCTTATCAGCAGAGGGAAACGCGGGGAGGTCGACAGGAATATCTGCCGGTGCCTACGCTATGGCACATTCCTCTGACCGGGCAGAATTCCAACAGTGGCAGCCTTCGGATGGTTTGCGATTCATCGGACATCTGCATGAGAGGCTGGTGAATCCTCCTCTGCTCCATGGAAGCCTGTTGTGAGAGGCTGATCCTCTGCAGCCAGAAGCTGACCAGAAGAAGCTGACAGCCAAGCCACGATGCCCAAGGTATGAGATTTTTAAGGGCTTAAAAGAGTGAATGCAGATTGATTCATTCTCTGCTTCACGGAGAGCGTGTGTGGGAAAGCAGCTCCAACTTAGAAGAGGCCTGCATTCCAAGCATTTTTGTGGTTTCCTGTCCGAGGAGAAATATGCGCTGTTGCTAAGCGACGTCCTTCAGTGAAGGAGGACTGGAAAGTTATATCGAGAGGGCTGGACAGTCAGTCTATGCCTCAGAGAGGCGAAAACAAAGTTTTGTTATGACTAGGTCCTCACGAACTGGTGGAAGGGACTTTCCAACGCAGCCAGAGTCAGAACTGCCAGGTGTCAAGAGTGTAAACAAGCCAGCTATTGGATTTTAGAGGCTTGTGTTTTAGAGTCAATGCAAGGACTCAAAATGGATGCTAAGAAGGGGGGAGGCCTGCCTTCTCCACCCCTCCTGACCAATGACAATTATTCATCTTGGTCTGTAAAGATGAAGGCCCTGTTGCAGAATCAGAGACTGTTTGGGGTGATTGAGAACCCCATCCCTGCAGCACCAACGCGTGCTTGGGAGTCACAGAATGTGAAGGCTAGGACTGCTATAATTCTGTGCGTCTCAGATGATCAATTGGTGCATATTCAGCATTTAGAATATGCGCAAGAGGTTTGGGATACGCTGCGTACAACGCATCAGAGAGATGCCGGTTCTTCAGCGTTGCTGTATTTTGAGAAGTTGACCAATCTGAGATTAGCGCCTGATGGTGATGTTCAAGCGCACCTGACAGAAATGAAGTTTCTGCGTCAACAGATGGTGGAACGCAATTTTCGTCTACAGGAGGAAGTGTTTTGCTTCATGATGATAAACAGCCTGAATCGGACTTACAAATCCATTACCAGTCAGCTTGGTTCGCTACCGGCGGCTCAGTTAACCTCAGAGAGAGTCTGTGCGGTGGTCCTCAACGAACACGACAGACTTGCTGCACTGGAAGTGAAGGACAGGGGGAGGCAAGAAAAGAGTTCAAATCTTCCCACTGCTGATGCTACTGGAGAGCATGCTGTAGCATTGAGCGCCGTCCGATGCTACAATTGTGGACAGACTGGGCATCTACAGCGGAACTGTAGAAAGCCGCGACAGTCAAAAGGAGCCAAGAACAGCTCTACGAGTCCTGAGGCGTCAGGCAAAAGCCGTAACAAGTGCCAGGTGAAACCTGCAAAGGCAATGATGGCGAAAGGAACCACGCCAGATGTTGGGAACGCATTCATAATCGATACGGGTGCAACGAAGCATCTCTGCCCACACAGACAACTATTTTCGACGTTGAAGAAGCAAAGCTTCACTGTGAAACAAGCCAACGGTCAAGAACTGGAAGCGACCGGAATTGGGACTGTGTATCTTGAGAGTCTGAACTTGACTATAAGCGATGTTTACCTGGTTCCAGAACTGAAGTTTAGTCTGCTGAGTGCTTCGCAGATTGCAAAGAAAGGGTTAAAACTGTACTATGATGCTAAAAGATGCAAGATCTACAAAGATGGAGAACTGTTTCTTACTGCCAAAGAGAAAGATGGACTGTATTTGTTGTCTTTTGATCAAAGTGATTACATGAAATGTAATACTTCTGATTTTAATGAAATTTCTCTTGCAGATCTGACCAACAACAAGAGCACCAAGAAGGTGACTAAGAAGGTCGACAGAGCGTTTCAGCGGGTGTATGCTGATGTGATTGGTCCTTTAGAACCATCTAGGGGCGGTGCAAAATATTACCTTTTGTGTGTTGATTGTTACACTAATTATTCTTGGGTTTATGTGATGAAGAAACCGCAGGAAACTTTAGAAAAGTTTCAGGAGTTTTGTGACAAGGTTAAAAGTATGCATGATGCTAACATTGATTGTCTTTTCACAGATGACAAGCCAATTTTTCTGTTACAGAAGTTCCAGAAGTTCCTGGATGGAAAAGGGATAAGACACAAACTTGCTAGTTCCGAAGAAGCATGGAAGAGATGTGTCTGTGTAAAAGTGAACAAAGAATTGCAAAAGGGAATGCATGCGCAATTGCTTAGTTCACATTTACCACATGAATATTGGGCCGAATCGCTAGCGTCCTATCTTCATGTGTGGTTGAGAAAGGTCTCAACAGAGTTGGGATGTTCTCCTTTTGAGAAGCTGTTCAATAGAAAACCTTCTGTTGCCTATTTTAAGGTTTTCGGGTCTCATGTGAGAACAGAAGCTCCAAGTGGGGTAAAGAATGTTAGAGGCATTTTTGTGGGTTATGAAAAAGGTCTCTATAGAGTAATTTTGTCTGAATCTGGTCAGGTGATTCTCACAAAATTTCTAGAGAGTGCTCCTGAACAGGAGAGAGTGATTGTTCACACTTTTCCCACAGATGATTCTGATGATGATGATGATGAGTTTGATCTTATTGAGTTCAGTGGTACTGATGATGACAGCGATAGCTCAGACAGCTCAGTTGTAACAGTCATTGAGAGGAAATCTCAAATAATGACTAGACCCTCAGAAGAGGAGGATGAACCACTGATTAAGCTTAGTACTGGTTCTCCAGAGAGTTCAGAGGCTGAACCAGAAAGCAGAGAAGAGAAGCAACTCTTACGTAGGTCTGAGAGAGCAACGAAGGGTGTACCACCCAAGAGGTATTCAAAGGAGTTTGCTAACCTTGCATATGTTGCTGTTGTAAACGATCAAGGACAGATCGAAGCTGTGTCTGAGTCAGAGACAAAGGCACAACAGAGAGTTGTTAACCAAGGTAATGCGAAGTCACACAACCAGAGAGGTACATTGGTTAAACCAGTGGCGGGTAGTTCCAAGGGTGGAACTGAAACAACAGGGGAATGTTATAAGGATAACAACTGTTTGTTTTCTTCTCTGGATGACGCTTTGCTCGCAGCAAGCATTGATGCTTTAGGGGGAGAATGTTACCATAAAGCACCAATGCTGCAGCAAGCAAAGGCTCCAGCAGCTCAGTCTGCTGCTTGTGGCTGGAAAGCCAGACAGGATGTTTGTGACTGTTGCCATGGAAACAAAGGGGCAGTACATTCTGTACTGAGCACCGGATGTTAGCTCAGTGGGTGTATCATATGACCCGTACTGGATGTACATGGGTGGAGTTTCTTCTTGCTGTTGTTGAGTGCAGACATATTTCTCTGTACTGATATGAGAGGCAGAAATAAAAGATGTAAATAGTTTTCTGTCTGCTTCTTTCCCCTCCCTGGGGGACACCAAAGGGGAGAGAGGAAGAACGGTGTGTTCCTCTCACACATCTGAGAAGAATCGCCGGGACCTCGCCTGCTTAGGGAAACGCGGGGAGGTCGACAGGAATATCTGTCGGTGCCTACGCTATGGCACATTCCTCTGACCGGGCAGAATTCCAACAGATAGATCCTATTACAGAAATTCTAACTGCTGCTCAGAAATTGTAGCACTGGGGCTTTCATCTTAAATTTATTGTGCAACTGTATAGGGGACAATTCAAAAACAACAACAGTGGCATCTGTTATACAACAAAGGTCAATTAATAATGGAAGGTTAGGTGCACCTGATCTCTACTAACACAACTGCGCTTCATATTTGCGATGGCTGAGTCAACAAGCCAAAATAAATCTCTGGACTTTGAAAGATCATATAGTATGGGTTATACAGTGGTGCCTCGCAAGACGAAATTAATCCGTTCCACGAGTCTCTTCGTCTTGCAGTTTTTTCGTCTTGCGAAGCACGGCTATTAGCGGCTTAGCGGCTATTAACGGCTTAGCGGCTTAGCGGCTATTAACGGCTTAGCGGCTTTAAGAAAAAGGAAACAAACTCACAAGAACTCGCAAGCCCATGGGGAAATTCATCTTGCGGAACGACTCAAAAAACAGAAAACCCTTTCGTCTAGCGAGTTTTTTGTCTTGCGAGGCATTCGTCTTGCGGGGCACCACTGTACCTTGAGAGAAATAATATGGATGAAAGACAAATTTAAATCACAAAAGTGTTGGAAAACCTATATTTGAGTTCAGCATCGCTTGCACAGGACACATAGATAAAATTTCTGGTGGTGGATAATTCTCAGCTTTACAAGGTCAGGATTGCTTTGACCCAGGGAAACGGGCCCCTTCCTTTCCTGAATGGAGGAAATATAATAATATCCACAGATTCTGTTATGTGTTTAAGGGGAAAGTGTTATCCAAAGTTGAATTCTATTCCCTGGTACCAATACATGCAGTTATACGAGGGGAAATAAAACGATTGCCCAGCTCTGCAGGAGCCTTATGAGTTTTGGAAATTTAATAGCTAGCTGACAAACTTAGCTTCAAGGGTCCTGTCTTATTTCTCTACAAACACCTGAGTTCATGCTACTAGCAAGATTCGTTGTAATGAAATAGGTAAAGGAAGCAGAATATGTTTCTTTGGCGGCAGTTTCTGTCATCAAGGTGGCAAATGTGATCACCTGTGATTCCTTGCATGGCTCTGGTTCCTGTGCAGGGCAGGAGGAAGGAATGGCAACCGATAAGGCTGCAGCATATTTGTTTCCATTGAAATCTTCAAATTTGAATTTACAGCCTCAAAGCTTCTGAGCAACTACAACTTCAAATAATCTATGCTGCATTTTAATTGCCGTTTGCATTTTTGTCGAAATGAAGCTTCAGCTTTGATTAGTTTGATTGGTCTACTTAAAGCAATCTGATCAAAGTCCAAGTGTGATTTTGATCCCATTGACAAGGATGTGATGCGGAAACATAACTTGAAAGGTTCCAGTGTTTCAGCCTCATACTGTGGTTATCAGAGCAAAGCCACTGCAAAATATAGATTGATTTCAGTGAACTTTCTGTTGAGTAGAACTTCTTGGCCAGGGTTGGGAACCCTTTTATCTGACAAGGGTTGTATATGCTCAGGGGTAATCTGTCAAAGGCAGTTTATACTGCCCTGTGAATATAGCCCATGCATTGCCTGAAGGCCTCAGATACGAGCTCTGCAAAAACATCCTCTGCCACTGCTTCAGAAAACCATCAGAATGTTAATTAGGGGTCCACCTCAGGTCTGCGGCCTAACCTCATATTCACAGAATCATAAAATCATAATTTATTATAGGTCATGTAGATCAAGGGTCTCAAACTCTTTCTCTCTCCCCTCCCCCACAGACCACTTGAAATTGGTTGAGTGTCTTGGCGAGCCACTTAATGAATTTTCTGCTGTGCTAGATTGCGCTGTGATTTATAATTGTCTACTCAATGGCTTATTTTATTTATTATATATTGTATTTTCTTGTATTACAATCTGAATTATAGCACTGAAATTGGCAATGCAAGGAAATGCAATGAATAAAAGACGCCATAAAAATACAATTAAAAGTCAATATGCATATTTAACATGATAGGGATGCCATCTCCTATCGTCAACCATAAGTCCACTAACACACTGCTGGACTGCCTGAATGAATGGATGAAGCTTGAAGACTGCTGGTGGTCTGTGGACCACAGTCTGGGAACCTCTGATGTAGGTCGCTGAGTTTTATCTACCTCTGATGCTTATAGGATACAATGCCATGCCACTGAGATCTTGTGCCAATAGGTCAGCCAGCAGTGAACAGTTTTTGGACACTGAGATGGCAACTCTCCAAGTTTAGATTCCCCAGGTGCAAAGAGTTTCATTAAATGAATATATACTGTGGAAAAGAAGATGTGAACCAGAAGCTTTTTGTCTTTTTCCCTTCCCCTAAAAATTGAAAATAAAGCATTTTCTCCTTGCATTGCTCCCAAATAACTGTCATGTCTCTCCCCCCTTTCTCCCTCCAGTCAGACATTTTTTATCTGAGCATTGGAAAATTGAACGTGTATGGCTATTTTCCTTCTGAGGTTCATAGCACAGATAAACTGTGGACTTTCTGGATAACAAACTGCCAAACCTGCCATGGGGAGAGGGGAAAGGGGGTGGGGGATTCTCCAAAGCCATTTGAGCAGCTTTCAATTTGACTAAATGTAATGTAGCGTTTTACAGGCGTCCACTGCAGCTCACTGAATATTAAGCGTTGTCATCAAGCATGAAATATCCAGTTAAGCAAATTGCAAGGCTGAGCACCTGGACTGACACACTGCTGGATTTGACAATGGATATTGGATAGTTTAAAAAAGAAAGCTGAACTTCTTTCCTGATACAGACTTTTTAAGGAGGTTTGTGATATGTAGATAACAGGAACCTAGGGAGCTGCCTTATACTGAATCAGACCATTTGTACTGTCCAGATTGACTTTGGTTCTTAGTACAGGGACAATGATTAGTTTGGGGCAATTATGTTGGGGCAGAAAGGAAACCCACCAGATAACTTCTCAACACTGTTTGAAATGAATAATGAATAATAGGTTAATAATGCATTTCACATTTTATAGGTGCACTTTTTCTTGAACAATTCAAAACTTTCCTGTACTATTCATTTTTAAAGGTAGAGTGCCAAGCAATATGCTTTTGTCCTTTTAAAGCAAATGGTTGTAAGGGACTTGTCATCATAGATAACACAAGGGGCTATTCACCACCACAAAACAAAACAAAAAACAGACCTACAAGTCCTGCCCATTTAGTCACAGCTTATTTGAACATAGAGAAGGCTATTGAATATTCACTGGTCAAACACATAACATATGTGCTACACACATTTACCTAGGAGCAAATCCCATTGTGTTCAGTGGAGCACATGGCTATTTATAGGGTTGACCTGCTCACCAGATCTAGTAGCTTCAAGGTGAAGCAAGGAGATACAGCATTGCCAGACTGTCTTCTAGCTTCCATCTTTACAATAATATAGTGGCTGCTATCTAGGGGTGATGAAGGGAATTTTGATCCTTCTGAAGGCCCATTTTAAACACCAGAAAATGTTGTTCTGGTTTTTCAGAGCATAGCCATTTTCCAAGGAGAGGCTGAATGCTAAGTAAATAAAGTCTTTATTTGCATTCCAGAGGCTTTAGGAAGCAAATACAAGGAAGGAGAAATTCAGAGTGTATGTAATTACTACCAATAAATTAAATGTTCAATTAACGCTCAGGAATCCAACAACAACAACAACAACAAAGGAGCACAGCTTTGATGAGACAACGATGCCTTGTAAAATCAACTGCTGCATATCTCTGTGTGAAGACACACTGGATGGTAACATAACCCTGAAGAAGAATACTTTCCTTTAGCCTTCTGTTCTTAAAACTGACCCACTCGATTCCCCACCCCAGCCTACGAGAGGTTATGTGGCAATAAATTAATACTGCTTGAACAGGACATCATCATGTCCTGATGCTCACAGGAGTATCTATAGACCCCCACATGCACACTATGGGGCTGCATCCCTCTTCACAGTAGCTCCAGATGGGTAGTACCTGCAGAGAAAGAAAAGGAAGTTCCAGATCGTTTGCACCTGTTTACAAAAAAGCAGGGAAAGTTCAAAAGTGCTTGGACCACTAGGCAGAGGAGACGGGTGAAGTGCAGGTTTTGGACTAACTAACTAGATGAATGATCAGCACAATTTTTTGTCCTTAGGCATATTGAGCAGTGGGGTTGGGAATCATTTTATTATAATCATACAATTAACTAGGTCCTTATGGCAGTCAAGAAAACCAGGCTTGATCAAAGTCTCTTATACCAGCCAATCCTAGCTCAACAGACTTATCGTTTTGCCTTCTTATATTGTCTCTTTCTTGACCGTTCTTCTCTTCCACCTAGCAGTTTCTTGGAATGGCTCAATCACAGCAACAGACTGTACATATTGACAACACAATCCCCATGCATGTTTCCTGAGAAGCAAGTCTTACTGCATTCAGTAGGGCTTTCTCCCAGGGAAGTGTATCTGGGATGGAAGCCTAGGAGTTTTGCATAACTAATAAGCAATAATAACGAGGAATGTTCCACAGCAGAAATAATGAAACCTTATATTGCATGTTGAAATTAAGCAGCTTAATTTTACCATTTGGTACTTTCTATGTTTGTTTCCATTCCAAATTTCCTTTGATCTCGGCTAAAAGGAATCGCTCTCTCATTACAGCATAACTAACTAATTTTGTGAATTGTCTTTTATGGCCAGAGAGAAATTGTCCTCATTTTCTTGGCAAAGAGTCAAAAAGCGCCAGCAGGAGAAAGTGTAATAAAAGGGACTCTCTCTTAATGCCCCTTTGTTTTAGAATGACTGTAGCTGAGCAATAAAACTGAAATGGCCGAGACCTTTTCACAGGAAATGGCACATCAAGTGTTGCTGATTGGGAGCAAACAGGCTGACAAATATTAGTACAATACTGGTCAGCAAGGTGCTAAGAGGAAAGAAAAATCAGTGTTAACTTGTGATGGTTTGTAATCCTAGCTGTAGCTGTGTGTTGCATCAGCCCAGTGCATGTTGAAAGTGAAGAATACCAAACTCTGAAAGTCATGAGAAAATTGAGGTCAATCCTATTGATCAAACCCTCCCTGTATCCTGAGTGAATCTTACATACAATGAATCATGAGCTCTGTAGATATGACTAGATGTTGCAGAGGATGTATAGCTGCTCCCAAGTTCTTACCAGATCTGTATCAGCACCTTTGTTTTCTCCTCTGCAAAGTTCAGTAAAATAATACAGTGGAACCTTGGTTCTCAAACGGCTTAGTTGATGAACAAATCGGCTCCCAGATGCCAAAAACCCGGGAGTAAGTGTTCCGGTTTTTGAACGTTTTTTAGAACCCGAACATCCAATGCGGCTTCCACTTGAGTGCAGGAAGCTCCTGCAGCCAATCGGAAGCCGCACCTTGGGTTTGAATGGTTTTGGGAGTCGAACGGACTTCCGGAATAGATTAAGTTCGAGAATCAAGGTTCCACTGTATATGTAATGTGATGGCACTGTGTTCTGCCTCTGCCCCTGCACATCAAAGCCAATAGCCCTAGTCAGGTATTCATAATTGAGCTTAAGGGAATGGGGGGGGGGTAGAGCATGAATGAGCATGCAAACTCCACCAACCCATCCCCATTGCTCTCCTGATGTTCAAGGGTGACTACAACAGGAAAGTTTTCTGTACTTGTGAAAGGTTCCACACACAGTTTGGAAACCTGATTTTCGACAGTTTCAAAAGGTTTGAAACCTCGACAAGTACAGAAGGTTTACACCCTGCAGACAACCAACATTGAACACAGAGAGAGCAACAGGGGACACAGCTAGTGCAGCCAGGCATTATCTCTCTGACTCACATGGTCACCTGAACAGAGTTATTAATGAAGGTAGGAAACTGGCAATGTGATGCTCTGACATGATGTAATTTTGTTCTACCAATAAGGCTGCAACATGTAATTGGCCCATCAGTTAGAAGAACCAGATTAAAAACATTTGATCAGCTAAAAAGGCAACCTAATTGATTGGGTACCTGATTTCTTTAAAGTGTTTATTAAGAACTTCAAGTGGAAAGAACCATCTTCATGAGAGAGAAGAGAGAAGGTTTCATTTGAAATTATGTGTGCTGTGATGTACATAATCTGAAACCAAATCTAATCACCATCCCTCTCTTTTTGAACATGTGCAAATATAATGATTTACTTTATTGGCTAAGGCTACACTTACCAGAAATACATGCCAATGAACTCAGTGGACCTTACTTTTGAGTAGATTGGCATAAGATTGTAGTGTACACCCACACTACTAACCAGCTAAGAGGACTTTATTATCAGGTAAGGGTCATTCCTACCTGTCATTAATGATGAGATGGAAAGAGAAGGAATGACTGCTTTTTTAAAATACATGGAATGGGCAGCTGTGGCCCTACAATTCCCACCATCCCTGAACACTGGTCAAGTTGTCTGGGGCTGATGGAGGTTGGAATTCAGTAACATTTGGAGGACCACAGGTTCTCCATCCCTATATGTTCAGACAGCATTTGGCTTTCTTTTGCTTGCACTGCCATTCAAGTCCACATTATAGGCATCACCTACATGGGCTCACCCTTATTCTCCTGGTTAATATATGACCTGCCTGGAGAATGATATTCTTTCTTTAAGGACATGGGTGTTGGTGTTGAGAAGAAAAAAAAACACAGGCACTCATTGCATCCCATTGGTTCAGGATCATGTGCTACATACAGCGTCTTGACCCTGAAACTAGCCCTCAGCATCAAAAGTGTCTCTTCTGATAAGCACCTGCAAGCTCAGTGCCTTTGTCTTCCTGTATAGTCGGTCTGGCCTGTATGATCTGCATTTGTCCATTTTGAGATTTCATCCACAGAATGACTGACACTTGCTTTCTTCAACTTGGATGAGTTTATTCTATGGTAGGACACTATGGAGACAGGCCATATGAGGCCTTTCTGTGGAGTCAAACCTCAAATGGAAAGTGAAGCAAAAGAAAGTCAGCCTCTGTCTTGCTCTAGCCATTTTTGCCATTCATGACTCCAAAGAAGTTTCTGAGTAAAACTAAAGCCATGTCTTCATTCAGCGGGGTGGAGGGGTGGGTTGGAAACTCATGCTGTACTTACTCAAAGCCATGTTGACTCATCCATTTAACAACATCATGCCTCATTTCTTCAATGTCTCTGTCTATCCAAATAAGCCACTGTTGGTAAAGCCAGGTCTGTGTGATTTATTCCACATTACTGCCGCTTGTTGGACAGCAGCTCACTGACTAGGGCTCCCAAGAGGTCAAAGCTTCTCAGAATTTCTATCTCTGGCATTGTCATGACTGGATAGCAAATATTAGATGCTCCACTGAGTATGACAAGAGTCTCTGTTGGGATCTTGGGACCAGATAATACAGGTGAAAACTGAATCATTCAGCTCCCTGCACTACTGCCTTCTATAGAAATATGGGGGAATAGTCACTGCTGAAAATTGTCTTCCTTTCAAAGCAGAACTCCTCACCCCCTATTTCTACTAATAGCCTGAATCATAAGCACTTGTTCTCTGTAGACAAGGTCACATCCAAACCTCACTCTCATTGTTGTTGTTGTTTAGTCGTTTAGTCGTGTCCGACTCTTCGTGACCCCATGGACCAGAGCACGCCAGGCACCTCTGTCCTCCACTACCTCCCGCAGTTTGGTCACTCTCATTGCTTCCCTCAAATAATCCTGGGAACTGTAGTTTGTTAAGGGCACTTGGTATGTAGACCTGTAGAGTCAGCACCCTCTGCAATCTACAGTTCCCAGGATTCTCTGTGACGGTTAAAGTGATGTAAGAATGCTTTACACGTCTGGTGTGGTTGTGATCTAAATCACCAATGAAGAACAACAAGGAGGTGAAAGCAAACCACTCTAGTAGTGGGTCAGATGACCAAATATTTATACTTTACTTTGGTGATGAGGGTTGATGTGGTACCTGGTGTAGAGGTATGCATTCCTTCAGGTATCTCAGTCCCAAGCAATGAATGCATTTGCTTTGTGCTCAGAAACATTCCTGCAACCTGTGCAGATCCTGAAAAGATGGCATTCAACTAAGTTTTGCACAGAGTAGGCCAATTGAAATTAGTGGACCTAACTTAGTCATCTTCATTAACTTCAATGGGTATACATTGACTAAACCTTAATTAAATACTACCCAAGGAATCTGGGTGATATTTTTCCTACCAACTGGAAGATTTAAAAAGGTGCCAGGGGATAAAAGGGTGGATATGTTGAGCTAAAATCCTTTGGATGTGAACAAGAGGCTAACAGAAATTAGATTGTCATATTGCAACTTTGCAGGCTTATCTCCCATCAGTTCCAATGAAAATGCTTGTATACCTGGAGAGCATTTTTGCACACACTCAAAATGCTCCTTTAATTCTTTTGTCTGGCTCTTGTGTTCAAAAGGAAGTTTAAATAGCAAGCACTTTGAAAATCATGTTTAGTAATAGGAAGCACCTCTGCTTCATTGAGTTGCAAGCTCTATAAACAATTTCACTTTGGCATTAAATCAATTGGCTCAGCCGTTTACTGCTGTGTATATCACAATGCAATGGCAAGAGTTGCCTGGGCTGTCCTCGCTGAGGGTGAAACAAGTGCCAAAAACCATTTGCAATCATATTGTAAAGATGGTGTGTGTGTAGTGATTTCTGGTAAAATAAATAAATGAGGTGCTTCATATTTTGAAGCATACAGACAGTGAAGGGTCAGCACCCTATTGACCAGGGGCTGACTGGCTTAAGGAGGGCAGTAGCTAACCAGTGAGACATGATGATCTCTCCTACTGATTAAGGCAACCTTCTGCCAATCAAGTTGAATTTCTAACTCATAACTGCTGCCTCCTGTGTTGTTTTTGCTGCATTAGAAGCACTGAGGTGACCTCTCCGGGGCGCAAGCCTGGGCAGTGTATATGGAAGTCATGGCCTGCCCCCAGGACCCCCCCCCCAGGCCCCCTGCCTCACTGATGTGTTCCAAAGGAAAGCAAAACAGTACATTTGGCACCAGCTTGGCTGCAGGAGTTGCCGGAAGGAAGCATACAAGACAAAAGTGGGCCGACAGGTTTGAGGCTGACATTAAGAACATCAAGCCTGTTATTGTCGCAAAGCACAAGGCTCTTGTGAACCACAAGCATGCACCCTGCAGTAAGATATTTGCTGCACTGAGAAAGGCGAGGAACAATGCCCAGCAGATTGCCAGACAATGAGCCAGTGACTACTGGCTAAAGCTGTGTCAGAGCATGCAAATTGCTGCTTATAACATTGGCAAAATGGACCAACGGCCAAAAAACCTGCGCTGCTGAAAACCGTGTCTGGAGAGATCATCACAGATTGCAGCAAGCAGATGGACAGAGCACTATTGAGAATTGTAGTCATGGGAAAACATGGTCTTTGACACAGCAATTGACAGCATCCAGACTCTGCTTGTCTTGGAAGACCTGGATGTCCCTCCCTCGCTGAAGAACACCATGAACTCTCAGGCATGTGGGAAAGCTGCAGGAAGACGGAATCCAGAACAGAAGTGCTCCTTCCTCATGACACATTTCCATGGCCTTCTCTTGCAGCGTTGGGAAACAGAATCTGTGCTAAAAGACATGCGTGACTCCCTTTACAAGAATGAAGGTGACTGCCATGCCTATGACAATTACCATGGAGTCTCTCTGCTGAGTACTGTGGGGAGAGCCTTCACTTGTATAGTTCTCAACAGCAAAAAAAGAACTGGTGGTATTCTTTGTCAGTGAGTACTGTCTTCCCCTCTCTTCTCCTCTACACACACACACACACACACACACACACACACACACACCAAGCCAAGCCAAGCCTAGCCAAGAAGCAAGGTAGTAGGAACACTGTTGACAGGAGATGACAGAAAGAAACAAACCAACTCTGTGAATCAGTAGTATGTCTTTCCTGCAACAAATGTTACAAATGCAAACTCAACTGTAAATCTACAGTAGCCCCTTGCAAACTGATAAGTGGGTGCTAGTTTCTCTGCAATATGCAAGCACAGTAATTAGCAGGAACACTAATTGCTGCCTTTACAAGGAACTGCCACAGGACACCGAGCACAAAACAGGAGAACAAGGCTGGGACTTCTGTTTATGTTTTTCGTTTTTCGCTGGAGTTATATGACTACTTTTCCTTTTCACAGATCCGGGATTGAAAAGCAGCCTGCATATCTCCCCCTCAGAAGTTATAGTCCAACAGTGAAATTCCTTAATTGCCAAGCAGATGGATGTGTCATTGTGCCAATCTTAAGAGAACTGCTTGCAGATGTGATAATTGTTTTGTTTTCCTTTACAGATCTATTCTTAGAGTAGCCCATTATTTAAGAACAACAATAGCAGTGGGTTTAAATGTTCCCAGTGGCTTGGGTGACTTCAGAAAGGAAAGGTAGCAAAACACATAGATCTGCCAGTTTTGTACAGGTAAATGCACATACTGAACATGTGTCTACTTTTGCTGATGTTCAAGACTGCATATGAAATGAGATTGCAGAATGCTAACCCCCAGTCTAGCCTCCTTGACACGTCTATTAATTTATCTCATCATGTATTCTGCTCTTTACTGAAGGCATTCAGGGCTTGGTCTTTATTTGTGGTCTCCCAGCAATCAGCAGCTTTCCTTTTTAAACATGCTTCTGAATCTGTTGCTGCTTAACATTTTGATTGATGGGGCTATTATTTGTGTTTTTGCCTTGCTGCTGTTTTTACTTGTATTTTTTTGTGTGTTTGCGTTTTCTTTGTTTGTTTCTTATTTGTGAGCTGTTTTGAGCAGCTCTTTTGTGAAGGGGTAAAGTAGGATAAAAGAAAATATTATATCATTCTACCCTCACTGTGTGAGGAAGCTTTGAGGTTGAGAAATAGTGATTTGTCCAGACAACTCATTAGCTGAGCATGAAATTGGCCAGGCTCTTCAGCTTTCGTTGAGATGTCCCAACACTAACCTCCCAGAAGGAATATGCACATAGCTTACTGTGTTAAACCATGCTAACACCCTGCATTGTCAGCCTATGATGAAGCAGTGGCTTGATACTGATGAAGTTGGATGTCATCATGAAATGAGTGAATGTCACAGGTCCAATAGGTTGAATCAGATCCCTCTTCAGCTAGTTTCACAATCTCACTCATCCAAAACTGCAATTGGCCTTACTGCTGATACGATATATTTTGCTTCAGGATGAGCTGGAGTCATTAAACTCAACCTCAATAAGCTAAGAAAGACTGGGTTTAATTTAAACAGGTAGAGAAGAGCACATTTTCTGAATGGACTGCAGAAAGCAAGTGAATACCTCCTGTGTTATATTAGCCTATAAGGGAAGTAGCAGCTAAACAAGGCAGTGGACCTGTGTGTGTCATAATCATCATAATAAATCCTCTATTGAATGAAGTTGGGTTGCTCACTTGGGGTCATATTAGCATCTGCTTTAAACATAATTGCTCTGCAGACTTTGGTTGGCAATGGATAGTTAACTGCAAGAGAATGATAAGCAAAGTGCAACACATCCTTTTAATAGGAGATTAAACAATATTGAGATCTGAGCTCTTCCACCTCCGTTTCTTTATGTTTATTGATCGCCAGAGTATCTCCTACTATTAGATTGTAAATCTCAAAATACTTTTATTGTTCTCCCAGCCTTCTACTATAGCCCTCCCTTCAAAGTCGTTATAAGAATGGAAGGAAAGGGAAGCATTTGCCATGACTGTGATGGAAACCCACCATAATTGCAAAAATAATCCTTAAGGATATATTCAGTGATTCTCCCCACTTTCCCCCCTTGTACACTGTACTAACATCCATTGGCAGGAAAAGGTCTATATAATAATAATAATAATAGCAGACCCAAATGAAATACCTTTCCTTGCAAAACAATTCCATATACCATACAAAATATATGACTCTTATTGCTTACTGTTTGAATTATGGTACTTGGGAATGCATGAGTTGTAATACTTTGTTTCTAGGACTGAGCAAACCCTACTCATGCTTAGCATTCTTATCACCTTTTGTTTCATGCATTTTGAAAACTATGCCATTTTTTTGTTCCAAACACATTTGCCCTGACTGTGGCAGTGTGCATGGCTTTGTCAGTGACTACATGAGGCTGTCACAATGGTAAAGTACAGATGCTTGCAGACAAAATGAAATGAGTGGCCAAAGCCAGTCAAATAAAACAGCTACCTGGGCCACTGGACTACAATCCACAATCTTATTTTCAGAATTAACTGGCTATCAATTACCAAATAAGATCAACATATTATTATTAGGGTGCTTTTTTAGGGTATCACTAGAGGAGGAATTGGAAACTATTAAACTTATTATCTGCTGCAAAAATAAGCATTGTAAAAGCACATAGGGGATGTACAGTCCCTCCAATCTCAGAATAGTTTGAAAGAATCTGGGATATTGTAACATTAGCAAAACATCACAGAAGAGAAAATAATGGACAATCAAACAGAATTTTGGAACTCTGGGTATTGTTGATTATATTCTAGGATAATAAGTTTGAAGAGAACATACAATTTATTATGATACTGTAATATGACAATTATAATTTTATATATGATCATATGCATCCATGTAAACAGGTGTTTTTATTCTCAACCACCAGCATCATCATACCAGCAAGCTAAGCAACTGTGACTGAGGATTCTGTGGGGAAAGGCAAAGAAAGAAAGAAAATGGCACTGATATTTGAAACAAAAGTAGGCATCAAAGAGCAGCAAAACAATAGGAGCGCTTGGAAAGATGCGCATCATGTTTTGTTTGTTCTAGGAATCTGTCGTTCTGCCACATTAAACATTTCACTATAACATTGATTACTGAAATTCAAGAATATTCCACAGAGTTCTCCCAAGAGCCAAAACACAAAAGCTTTTAGCTGCATGAGAAATGGAGGATACAAACATCGTCTGAGATCAGAGAAATGGATTATTTGGAATATGAGGATTTTCTTGAAATCAATGCCTTATTATATAGTACTATATTTAGCTTCTGCTTCCTGTTGAACTGACAACAGTCTTGTCACAGTAGCTAGTTTGAAAGGTCTTGTCTAACAAAATAATAAATGTCAGGAGCACCAGTTAATTGCAGTTTTAGAAGCAGGTGAGAGCAGGAGGGAAAAGGTCGATGCTAGGAGTTCATATATTTTCATCAATGACGTGATGTGTCATTATGAGATTGTGTTAGAGCTGCATTAAATAATAGAAATTTTCTAATTGGTTTTCTATAAACCCTTCTTTCTTATTTTTGGTTGGTTTCATATTGGAAATTTGCAGACGAATGTCACATTTTCTCAAATGGTAAAGATACTCTGCACTGAGCCTTCTAACAGCACCCCAGGGAGTCACCTTCCTATCCATACAATTATAGATATACTCGGTAACATTCCTTTGCATATATGTGGCGGGTTTGGCAGAGTATCTTCGTGAAGTCACTTGTCAGGAACAGAGCCAAGATACAATTCTGAGTAGAAATGTTATGAAGCTATGCTTTATGGAATACATGGAGGAAACCCATTTTAAAAAAAGAAACAAAAATTCAATGCATATAAAGTAACTATATGCACCTGTACTTCAACAAAACTCTTTGTGGTATAGTTAGTCCTAAAGAAAACTGTCAACTCATGTTTACAGTTAAACTCCAAATCCTAATAACATCAATTCATTCTAATCTGCACTGTTTTTGTTTTAGCTTGCTCTTCCCTACCAGATTCAAAGCAACTAAAATATGTTATGCATATACAGTATAGCAGGTTTAATATCAAAATATTTCATATTAGCTCTTTGATATTAAGATGCATTGGGTCGTATCCAATGATGCACAAATGGTTTTTCACATGTGCAGTTGGACCTCTTTTCCTTGCCTCTCCTTAAATGTGGTCCAGAGGGTGTCTCCAAGATTTTGATGCTCTAAGGGGGGCTGTGGGGAGGAGGAGGAGGAAGTAATTCAAGAGAAAGTCTGTAGCATGAGTAAAATGCCAGTATAGGATTCAACTCTTTATATTATATTATTAAGTCATGTGATTGAATAAATCATTCAATCTTGCACAAAAGTAATGGTTTGATTGATTGATTGATTGATTGATTGATTGATTATAGTTCTCAGCACAATGGTGCTTTAGATCTGCACTGAATTTCAGATCATTTCATGGATGCCTGCAGATTCCCAACACCATTCTACTGGTCCTTGGAAATGTCCAATTCCTAAAGGGGTGAATGGAAAAGAAGAAGATGGTTTTGAAGGAAATGATGGGAGAAAAAAGGTCCTAATTATGTCTGCCTAAAAAGAAGTGGGATGGAACCTAGGGATGGGGGAGAAATTCAATCCAGTTTGCATTTCAAAGTGTAGCTATCAAATTCTCTCTTTCCAAAACAATATGAGAACAAAAAGTGTTTATTAGGGGAAAGTGGCACTACAACGCTGATGAAGTTTCATGAGATTTTTTTAAAAATTGCAAATTCTTACAGAGTCTTCAAGATTGGAAAACAGAGAAACGTAGAGAACAGAGATTGACAAGATTGTTCCGTCTCTAATGGAATCCCACCCACCCCATTTCAAGCACCGTAAATATCCATAGGAATGAGATGAGTGATTTCATGCAGCTGTAATGCAATTCAGAACTTATGCTCATTTAGCCCACGGTTAGTATTCTTTAAACTGAATACATACTTCAGCCATTATGCTAAAGAAAATCATAATTCTTAGGAAGCTCACATTTCAGCTTAAATTATCATTATGATTAACCAAGTCTAGACTTCCAGTAATGAACCCAATCTAACTACCATTTCCTGAAGTTCTACAAGATGGAAAATTTCTGGGCATACAAGGCCACTATAGCCTAAAGGACAACCGGACTCTGTGAGCTGGAGGCTTATTTGGTAAGAGAAAATTAATTAGGACCATGACTTAGCTGCTATTGTTCTTTGCAGTCCACATGAGGCAAACTCTGCAAAGAGCTCTGTTGGCCGATTCTTTCAGAGTAGATTGTTCTCTGTTTGTAAATAATAAAGTTCAGCATTAGTCAGAATTGTCTATTCATCCATATGATATTATGTTTGTACAATCATGGCTCATGTCTTGGATTTAGGCAGGCATGCACAACATGTGAGCTTCTCAGCTGAATGCAGCCACCTGCTCTTACTTAGGATACTCAAGTAGCCTCTGTAGGATGACACACCTTTTACAAACTCAGGATGCTCCAACAGTCCTACCTAGACCGAAAAAGCTGGAGTTGCCCATGCTATACAGTGGTGCCTCACAAGACGAAATTAATTCGTTCCGCGAGTTTTGTCGTCTTGCGATTTTTTTTGTCTTGCGAAGCACGGTGTCGGGAAAGTTTTGGAAAAGCTTCAAAAATCACCAAAGTCTTTAAAAACCTCAAAAAAGGCTACCACACCACGTTCTATGAGTTGCTCCTCGAAGTCAAGTCGCAACTGTATTAACGGTGTTAAGAAAAAGGAAACAAACTTGCAAGACGTTTCCGTCTTGCGAAGCAAGCCCATAGGGAAAATCGTCTTGCGAAGCAGCTCAAAAAACAAAAAACCCTTTCGTCCAGCGAGTTTTTTGTCTTGCGAGGCATTCGTCTTGCGAGGTACCACTGTAGTAACATTGAGGGTAGATTATTGCAATGTGTTGCCCATGGACTGGCTTTTAAGACTGTCCAGAAATTGCAACTTGTTCAAGGCATGATAGCAAGGGTCTTTGCTGAGGTTTGATTCACAAAACCTACTTCAGCAGTAGAATATAGCCTAGTTTCTACTTCATTGACAGAATCAATCTGAAGTGCTGGTTGTTAACCTAGGAAGCTCTACAGAGCTTGGGACTAGGATATGTCATCATCATCATCATCATCATTATTATTATTATTGGCTTTTCTTCAAGGGGAACTCACTGGAACTCAGTTTCGGCACCTCTCAGGTGGGTGCCATTGCCATTCTAAGAGAAAGAGGGAGGCATTCATGCTGAGTTCTGGCACCTCTTTTTCCAGAAAAATAACTCTTCTTTTTCTTCCTCTTCTGCTTCTGCTTCTGCTTCTTCTGTTGAATTTATATACCACCCTATATCCGCAGGTCTCAAGGCAGTTCACAAGATATGAAGTATTTCTTTATGAACCTCTCCATCTGAGGCACTGCTCCCCAAATGTTCCACCTTCTAAATCATCCTCTCTCCACATTGTGCCTCCTTCCAGATGTTTTGAACTCCCATCACCCTTCACCACTGGCTACAATGGCTGGGGATGATGGGAACTGTAATCCAAAATGCTGGAGGGCACCAGGCTGAGCTGAATTCATGCTTTCATTTCCCTCGCATTAACCGTATATTTCTTACTCTGGTATGTACAGGATTGAGTTTCAAAACTTCCTTACAACACTTACTAGGAAGCAAGTCACCACTGAATTCAAGCAGCGAGGGCTAACTTCCAGGTAAATATGCCTTGGGTCTGACTGCGAGGAGGGAATATAAAGTTCATCACATCAGAAGCTGTGACTCAGTGGAGCACATCTTAACATTTCACGCTCAGGAGAGCTCTTGAGAAGAAAGCCTACCACCAGATCAATGTGATCACCTCATGCTTTCCTTACTTATTTGATCCCCTCTGGAAAAAGCAGCTTTCTGGACACCAGCTGAAGAAGTATGGGGCACAGCAGTTCATGCAAGGCTTCAGTTTCCTTCTATAAATTATGGCAGTCATTTTTCTTGAGAGAAATATGAGCAGAATTGTAAACAGAATCTTCTCCAGGGCTTCCCTCCTTAGAGATTTGGGCTCTCTCTATTCAGATTGATTATCTCACTGCTGCCTGTGTTGTTTCTCACTTCCACTTACTGTGGCTTCAGAGGCTACCACTGTTTGATGTGCTTTACCTCAGACATACCTTTGATGCATTTTAAAAGCAAACACAACTATCGAAGAGGCCAAGGGAGGATTAGGAACAAGCAAGCTCACTGGGAACTGGAAGTGTTTGAACACCTCTCAAATTATTATTTGTCATTTCTTGGGTTCAAAATGGTCTGATTGAGTTCACGCACCTTTTCTCAACCATTTAAGCCAATTTTGTACCAAAGGAAATCCAATCCTAGCCAGAATAACAGGATTCTTCCTTTAGCTCAGGTGCATCCTTAGAAAATATGATTTCCAGGAGGGTTGCCATGTAAATCCGCAGCAGAAAAACAACAACAAAGAATCTTGTGACATATAGAAGTTGCTATCGAGGAGAAACACAAATCACTCTTAAACTGCATTTATTTCAGTGAAAATTAAGAGTATAAATTCTTAAAAGAGTTTTTGCGCTCTCGCTCTCTTTAAAAAATACTATTAGTTTTTTCCACTTTATAACTTTCCAAGGAAGTAGGACACAGTCCTGACGTAAATCTGTTTCTCTGTTCCTGGGCAGCAGATGGTTGACATACTATAAGCATAAAGGAAAAGGGATAAGGAGATACTTGTGGTTTCCTCGTTCTGCATTGGGGATTGGTAACCTGTGGCCCTCCAAATATTGCTGGATTGCAGTTTATACACCCAATCGATCACTGTGCTCTGCAGAAGAGGGCCTCCTGTAGGTTCTGTCTTATCAGGTGACCTGTTCTGATAATACAGGAATTGTGGTCTTGAGTGTGGTGGCCCCTATCCTTGGGAAGTACTTCCCATTACACATTAGTTAGGCAGCATCTCTATTGTCTCTTCAGCACCTATCTCAGTTCAGATTTTTATCTCTGTTGATATCTGTAACTGAATTTGGAATTGTTTTGATGAATGAAATTGCTTTTGATTTTGTGTGTATGTGTGCCTGGACATATTTTTATTGACTTCTTTTTTTTACTGTGACATCTCTTTGAGATATTTTATAGGAAGTGATCATAAATAGAATAAAGGAGATCTTGGCCAATTGTCATGCTGCCTAGAAGTTAATGGGAATTAGAGTCCAATGATATCTAGAGGGCCACAATATTACATTAATGGCTAAATTTTAGCAAGAAATATTCATCAGGTTTCTTTTCAACAGAAATAAGGAAGTAGCTGTGGTTAGAACATTTTTATAAACATATTTGGTATTGTTTTCGCCTGAAGGTTGCAGCTGATACACATTACTTACATTGATTACTGCTGCTGGGTAGATATCATTATTGTTATTGAGTAGTGCGTTTGCAATAATAATGATAATGATAATGATAATGGTGTGTGTGTGTGTTTTTATGGGTACATCACCTTAAGATTGTTTGGGTAAGGCAACAAATAAATATTAAATAAACATATAAATAAAAGCAGGCTTTTACTAAAATAAACCCCACCTTCTGAAAATTAGTCCATTTGACAGAGATTACAGTGTGCCACATGCAGAGAGAAAGATTGAACAAGGTTCACTATGCCAACGTTACCTACAGAGGAAATAACACATTTAGTAAAGCACTTTCAAATCCAAAATTACTGGGTTAAATCTCTGTGCATGACCCTTTCGGGGGGTAGCTGGCTCAAAGGCAGCCTCTGAGAACCTCCACGGTTTTGAAAACTGTGCAAATCAAGCAGCAGCACTAGGCTCCCAGCTTCCCACACAGTTCTAGAAAATCAGCTCTGAAAGCCAGTTCTGAAAACGCTGCTTCTGCCTCCGCCTTTGCCTCCTACAGAAAGTCTGGGTGACATATTAAGAGGCCTTGCTCCCAATTCATTTGCAGACTCCTGCACTTTGCAAATCTAACTCCACTTTCCACCCATTCAAGCGAAGTGTGTGTGTTGGTGTGTTTTGAAAAGTGCTGTTTTGTATTATTTGTATCGAGCATCTTTCTCTCTTACAGAGAGAAAGACTGAATCATCAATCCAGCTCAGATCATGTTAAAATGTTTGTTTTCTCTTTGGTAGTTAAGCCAGCAAAGCTGCAGGCAGGAAGAAAGAATGTCTTAGAACTATCTCATTGGTTTGGGGCCTGGATGCAAAGTAGACAACCCCCCTGCTTTCTTTTTATATTTTGATTGTAATGGGAATGTCAACAAATGCATTCCCCATCCCATTCCCAGAATTGGATGAACTCCTTATGAGCAGATGAAGCCCGCCAGATTTCAGACAAATATTGTAGCATGAGCATTTCTGGAAACAGCAAGAAGGAGGCAGAGGCAGATGCATGGTGGACCAGGCATGTTGGTTGGTGGGTACAGACCTGCATATGTCTATATGCATCGACTTGTTCGCTTGCTATGCTGAACATAACAAGCTTGTACTGAGATCTGAAGACTTTCCCACTTCCCAGGCAGGTTTATTTTAAAGCTATCAAACCTTCAATAAACCAAGGGGCTGTGTTCTGAAATCGCAGAAGCCTTATTCAAGGCCATGTTTTTCAAAATTGGCTGAAGAGAATCAACCCATGAGTCCAATTCCGTAGAGAAGAGGTCTCAAAGCTCTTTTGCTGAAATATGAAACCATGAGATATTGGAGCTGTTTTCTCAATGTAAAGTAGCCAACCCTGTGAGCTCTGGAATGTGCCTTTCATATCATAGAATGTAGAGGTTAACTTTTCAGTGGAAAACAGAGGAGAAAGAGACAGAAAAAGAATTCACACTCAAGGTGGTTTTGCATATTAGCTGGAAGGATGTTATAAAGGCCAATTACTCTGATTGAATTCTTAGCAGCTAAAGCAATAGATAGCCTCCAGTGCTTGCATTTCATGCTTTTGTGAGTTTGCATTTGGAACAGAGTGTGTGTTTGCTATACTAGTTGCTTTTTCTATCATTTAGACATCTCAAGCTCATGACGAAGAGGGTCAGTCAGGTACCCTATTCAGAAATGTTGACTCAATATACCTAACAGTTCAACTCAGCAGGTGTTTACTCAGAAGTATGTCCCACAGTATGGGAAGCGGGTGGCGCTGTGGTCTAAATCACTGAGCCTCTTGGTCTTGCCAATCAGAAGGTCGGTGGTTTGGATCCCTGTGACGGAGTGAGCTCCCATTGCTCTGTCGTAGCTTCTGCCAACATAGCAGTTCAAAGGCACACCAGTGCAAGTAGATAAATAGGTACTGCTGCAGCAGGAAGGTAAACATCATTTCAGTGAAAACAAAAAAATTCCTTCCAGTAGCACCTTAAAGACCAACTAAGTTAGTTCTTGGTATGAGCTTTCGTGTGCATGCACACTTCTTCAGATACACTGAAACATCTGGCAACTTCTGTTTCAGTGTATCTGAAGAAGTGTGCATGCACACAAAAGCTCATACCAAGAACTAACTTAGTTGGTCTTTAAGGTGCTACTGGAAGGAATTTTTTTGTTTTGACTATGGCAGACCAACACGGCTACCTATCTGTAACTGGAATCATTTCAGTGCACTCTGGTTTCTGTCATGGTGCTCTGTTGTGCCAGAAGCAGTTTAGTCATGCTGGCTATATGATCCAGAAAGCTGTCTGCGGACAAACGCCAGCTGCCTTGGCCTGAAAGCAATATGAGCACCGCAACCCCATAGTTGGCTTTTACTGGACTTAACCGTCCAGGGGTCCTTTACCTTATTTTATACCCACAGTATTCAGTGAGGCTTACTCCCTAGTAAGCGTGGCTTTAAGAAAGAAGGTTGCAGCCTTATTTTCTGCATTCCGTGGTTCTTGTATTGAACACGAGGGAGTGATAATTCCAGCACTAGCTATAATTGAAAACAGGTGCTGTGGAAAATTACTCTCATAGCTCTGGTAATACATTGCAGTTCTCCTGACCTGTAAGATCATTGAGGATTTCCATTCTGCCCAGCTGCCATTCTGTCTGGTTTGTGCGTGTCCATTCTGATTTGCAATGTCGCTGTCAGTGCTCATCGGCACCTTTCCTTAATGCTACCTGAAGGCCTTGCCGCGCTTCTGTGCTGAAGATTTTCCTCACCTCTCAGCTGGGGCTGTCGCAGATCAAATGTCAAGAACAACAGGTACCATTGCATTTGACTGTGGCTGACCCAGAAAATGAAAAATTACAAAATGTGAGCGTTGGATCAGCTTCTATTGGAATGGTTGTATGCAAGCTTTGCTGTTATGCTTGCTGAATGAAAATCTAGCTAGATTTCACACAGAGAGAGCACAACGCTGATTAGAAAAGGATGAATTAATACAAATGAAAAGAATGGACTAACAAAACCTTTAGCATTTCAAACACACAGATATTTCTGCATCTAGCAATGAAAACTTGACTCTTCTGTAAGCATATTATTATTTTAATTTGCATTTGACAGGTGATCTTTGCAGATGCAAACGCAAGCCTTGCCCAGGTTTATTTGCTTAAAGAGGAGGACCCAAGACATCTGACTCATCTGTTGTCTTTGATACTCACAAAAGTCATGCATTTCAATTGCTAGGTGCATTGTAGCGTTATTGTACAAGTTTAGTATAATATCAAAGAGGTCAGAGGTATATGTTGTCCTGCATGGGAACACGGAGAACTGTGTTCAACTATGTGTGACATATGACTCCTGTCTTTTTAAAAAATTCATTCAGTTTATCAGCCCAATCAGAAGAGAACTCTAGGTGACATTCTGATTTCAAAAAACCAAATGGAAAATCACAATTAAAAAAAGGCAATTCAAGAAGTGGCAAATGAATTACAATAAAGGAGATTCTGGCTGAACATCAGGAAGAACGTGCTGACAGTAAGAGCTGTTCCACAGTGGAATGGACTCCCTCAGGGCTTTTTGGACTCTCCTTCCTTTGAGGTTATGCAGAAATGGTGAAACTTACCGGAAGAATAAGAAATCAAGATAACAAACTTTTTATAAAAGAATGGAAATGGTTTATTGAATATTTACAGACAAACTGCATAACAGATAAAAACTCTGGCAGGATTATTGTAATAACCTGCAGTTACATAAGAGTATGTGTTTGAAGAAGATACAAAATGAATACATTAAGTTAATTTGGATATGCAGAAGATATTAAAAATAAATTTAAGGAACCGCAGAAAGAGGGGGAAGGAAGTCAAGTTTTAGAATGTCAAAATGACTGTAAAATCAATGAAATGTATATATCTGAAACGTGGGGGGTTGGGGTTGGGGTGTGTGTGTACACACACAAAAAAAATTAGCCTGGGCTGATAAGAGCTATAGTCCAGCAACTTCTAGAGACCCCAGGTTTCCCCACTCCTGAAATAAGACAGCAATGAAATCAAAGTAAAGCACTTCAAAAGATGAATCAAGAATTCAAAACATTGCAACAATTATAACTTACAACAGTCGGGCAGAGGAGGGAACCCACAGAGCTAGACAATTGTGCTGAACTGTAACATAAATTGCAGCATAATGTAAATTGTATTATTTTTTTCTCTGCAATATAATTTTAAAAGTTTAACACTTTCAGCACTATATTGAAAAGTAAATATTGACACAGCAAGGCTTACTCCCAGGTAAGTAGGTTCAGTATAGCAGCCTGATTTATTTTGCTGCTATTGCTTTCCAGCTGAACATGGTGGACTTCAAAAGCTTGTATTGTATGGCAGTTCTCCGCTATAAAAAGCAAGTGTTTTAAAAAATGAAATAAGAAAACTAAAATACAATCACTTTCTGCCTTCTGTGTCCATTCTGCTGTATCCAATGAAGGAGGCTGTTGTCTGCAAAAGCTCCTGCCACAATCACCCACTTAGCTGAGTTTCCAAAGAGCTAGAGAAATCCTTCCAGCCTCTTTTTTTGCCACTGCCAGCTAACACCGCTGTTCTTCTGGAACAATATCATTATTAGTGCTGACACTGGCAGAGATTCAAAAGGCTCGCCTTATGCTGCAGTGATAAAATGACTAGAGAATCCTAGCAAGTTGAAAATTCAGAACATTGTGGGTCTTCTGTTGTGTCAATGGGACTGCTCTTCACCCTTTCTGTGACCAGAAACTTAGACTAAGGTCTTTGCATAAATCTTTGGCATCTATCCCTGCTTCTTCACTGTAGTCACTGGGGCATACAAACTGCATCCATACAGAACTATAAAGCCCCATGTATATTCAGGGAAGCCATCCAGTTCAAAGAATAAACTATCCTCTGAAGAGCTTTCCTACTCTGAAGTCAGCTGTTAATAAATGAGGTGGCGCTGTGGGTTAAACCACAGAGCCTAGGACTTGCCGATCAGAAGGTCAGCGGTTTAAATCCCTGCGACGGGGTGAGCTCCCATTGCTCGGACTCTGCTCCTGCCAACCTAGCAGTTCAAAAGCAAGTAGATAAATAGGTACCTCTCTGGTGGGAAGGTAATCTGTGTTTCCGTGTGCTGCTCTGGTTCGCCAGAAGTGGCTTTGTCATGCTGGCCACATTACCCGGAAAGCTGTCTGCGGACAAACGCTGGCTCCCTTGGCCAGTAAAGCGAGATGAGCGCCGCAACCCCAGAGTCGGTCATGACTGGACCTAATGGTCAGGAGTCCCTTTACCTTTACCTTTAGGGGTCCTTAAAAAAAATGTGGCAGAAATCAGGAGTATCCTCATTGCCTTTTCATATATTAGCAATGAATGATGCATGAATTCCCTCAAAGCAATCTCTCCAGAAAGAACCTTCAGCATTGGAATGTAAAGGCATACCTAGGTTCCCTTGTGCCCTTGGCAAGCAGATGTCCCTAACCCTTGCGCCCTTGGCAAGGGGCTAACACTTCTAATAGTGCAGCTGGCCAACTGGGGAGGGGCCTCCACAGGGCTTCTGTGATGGCCCACACCAATGACTGGAATCCTCTCCTGGGTGACCAGAGGAGCATGTGTGCCTCACCCAGCTGCCCCAAACAGCAGAGGAGCAGCCTGGGGAATGCAGGCAGGTGGGCTCCTAGCCAGAGTAGAGAGGCACCATTTATGCACCCGCCTGGGCCTACATCCTTGGCAACCTGACCAATCCCTAGGTATGCCCCGGTAGAATGTTCTCCCTTGGAAGGTGGTGGACCAACCTTCCTTGGAGGCTTTTAAGGAGAGGTTGGACTACCAGGCTTCCTCAACCTCGGCCCTCCAGGTGTTTTGAGACTACAATTCCCATCATCCCTGATTACTCGTCCTGCTAGCTAGGGATCATGGGAATTGTAGGCCAAAAACATCTGGAGGGCCAAGGTTGAGGAAGCCTAGCCTCTACCATTCTATGATTCTAAGTGGAAGTCCTGCAGCATCAGTGTAACTGTGAGATTTCACATTTGCAAGAGTGTCTCTACTCCCACCCACCCACCGGGCTTGATGTTTATTGTAGCAGTCACAAGGTTGTTTGTTTAGTCGTTTAGTCGTGTCCGACTCTTCATGACCCCATGGACCAGAGCATGCCAGGCACTCCTGTCTTCCACTGCCTCCCGCAGTTTGGTCAAACTCATGCTGGTAGCTTCGAGAACACTGTCCAACCATCTCGTCCTCTGTCGTCCCTTTCTCCTTGTGCACTCAAGCTTTCCCAACATCAGGGTCTTTTCCTGGGAGTCTTCTCTTCTCATGAGGTGGCCAAAGTATTGGAGCCTCAGCTTCATGATCTGTCCTTCCAGTGAGCACTCAGGGCTGATTTCCTTCAGAATGGATAGGTTTGATCTTCTTGCAGTCAATGGGACTCTCAAGAGTCACAAGGTTAGTAACACAAAAATAGTGCCATATGCTCGAGATCTGGTGTGCTTATTTATTTGGAAATAAGAAAGCTAACAAGCAGCTGAAACCTGAAGGGTTAGGGAAGGAAATTGAGTCTGGTGTGCATTTCCATGAGGCCCTGCCCAATTTGCACTTCCTGAAACATTATGTGAACTAAAATGCAGCTGTCTTCTAAAAGAATCAGCACAGTGCAAATGCCACGGTGGAGCTTACCTGACACTCCTGCCAGTGCATTTGCACCATGCCAACCTCCCCACTCTCTTCCCCTGTAAGTAGCAATGACTCAGCTGTTGAGAGGTCAGGTGAGTGGTGGAAAACCACCGCCCTCTCTTAACTACCCATAGGCATCACTGCTGAAGAGACAGGTCTTTTTTTCTGACATATTAGCGCTCTATGTTCTGGTGTGAAAGGACAGTTGCCCTCCTTTAAATGAAGAACTACATATGAATACAAAATTAGCACACTGATTCCAATGACATCCAAGTTATACATTCCTAGCTTTTGATCAAGCAATGCTCCCTTTCTTCATGAACAGGAAGTGCTCATGAACACACCTACAAACATACAAAACTGGAAATCACTTTGGGTTTTAAACCATCCAGACTGGAGAAGCTGAAGGGACACTCAGGCATTCACAATCATATAGGGCAAGATGGGTTTGCTGCCACTGTGATACCTTTGACTTTTAAAGGGCATCAGAAAAACACACAAAATGCAATGAAACTGACAATTCAAATAAACTTCCCTCAAATGTCCTTCCTCTCTATTGCAATCCCTCATGCTTTATTAAATCCCCAAATATAAGCTATTCGGGGGGAATCTGATTATGAACCGAGCTGGTTGAATATTGCAGAATTCCTGCCAGCTCTTTGTTTGTATGCACAATCAAGCCCATGCTTGGACTTTTCTCATGTGGTGGTTTTCAGCAAACACTTCAGCCTCTGAGTTTTAAAGGGCTGGATGTTTGCAGAAGCCAATTTCAAAGTGTCATGCATATTTGCAGAAACCTCATTTGAGATTTGCATATGTTCGCATTAGTCATAGACATGCCTGCAGACTCATCCAAATAGGCAGCTGCAATGGTATCATGTGACTTGTCCAGCCACCTATAACTAACAGACTGCTCTGAGCTAGTCAATGTGCTTCAGCACATGCAAGCATCTCGCACTACCTTGGAAAGCCTTCCCCAACCTGGTACCTCCCAAATGTTTGGGACTGTGCACCAACCTTGCCAGCATGGACAATGATCAGGGGTGATGGGAGTCCAAACCACTTGGAGGACATGAGGTTGAGGAAGGCTGTGGTGACAGTATAAGCTTCAAGGATGGCTTCCTATAGCTACTAGGTTCAGCTGAGATTTCACTCTTCCATCTACAGGAAGTAGATGATCATAGACATAGATAAAAGGTACTGGTTGAATTCATGCTTCATCAGAACATGGATCTGCTGTACTTGTTAGGCAGAGAGATAAACCTCTTAGCTGGCTTCAGACAAGAGAGGGCACAGACAATACACATCTTGCACTGTGTAACATCCCCATCAGCACCATTATATTATAAATAGTCATTGCTTCCTCCAAAGAATCATGGGAGCTGTAGTTTGTTAAGGGTGCTGAGAGTTGTTAGGAGACTCCCTAGTTCCCTCACTGAGCTACAATTCTCAGAGTTCCCTGGGGAAAAGGATTGATTTTGTCACACCACTCTAGAAATTCTAGCTCTGTGAGCGAAATAGGGGTCTCCTAGCAACTCTCAGCACCCTTAACAAACTACAGCTCCCAGAATTCTGTGGGGGGAAAGACATAGCTGCTTAAAGTGGCACTGTAGATGGGGTCCATGTTGTCTGTTCTCTTTCTCACACTTTCTCTAAAATAAAAAATAAAAAAAATGCTAATCTGTTGATCCAAGACTTTTGGAAGATCCTGGCAGTTTTAGTCCCTTATTACTGAGCTTTAATCAGGGCTGCTAACAAGAAGCCAAAAGCCATCTATAAACTGCTGGTAATATTTGAACAATTTGGAACCCACGTCTAATTTTAAAGCCCCCATAGAAGGGCTCAGATCCAATCCCTGGAATTACATGCAATGTTAGTTCTACTAAGAGCTAACACATTGAAACTAATGGACCTAAGTTAGTCACATTCATTGATTTCAATCAGACTACTCTGCAAGGGACTAGCATGGGAGATACAACCTCTGGGGTCTCCAGCTAGAATTGGGAATGCCCCCTGTTTAAAACCCTTGAGAGCCATTCCCTGTCAATGTAGACAATACTGAGCGACATGGACCAATGATCTGGCTCTTGAGTAAATGAGATGTCTATTTGTTTGGCCACTGAGGCATGGAATCCAATACAGAGCTGAAGTTAAGCACGGACTTACTCTATATGGAGGCCCTTAAGTAGATGCTATTGAGTTTCTTTTGGGGAATTCTGTGTGAATAATGCAGAGCTTTAAAAGCTTCGACGGGGGTGGAGTGGGGGGGCGATCTATTGAGTGCTTTGCAACACTGTAGGTATTTGAGTAAGTATGTACTTGTTGTCAGTTATCCTATAAAGCAATAAGGGAAACTTAATGCACTTATAAAATTGTTAGCTGTAAATTATTCCCTCAGCTCTTCTTACAAATAAGTAATTTTAAAACTTCAGAATGGTCTAAACTGGGGAGGGTTGGGAAAGAGAAATGAAGACAAGATTAAATGAATTAAATTGGAAACAATTATTAACAAGAGAGATTGCATCTCAAAATTGACTAAAATATAAAGATCTATGGGTGCTGTGTACTGAGACGCTAAGTATCAGCTTCAAGGACACTTTTAGATCTGAATATCTATTTAATTCTCCACGAGTACATTGATTGCTGCAATCCCCATAGGAGTGGAAATGAGAAGAATTATAAGAAGAAATGCATGTAAGGTTATTTCTTTACCACATTTGTGTTCTATTTCGGCACCACCAACGCAGTGTAATATTTAGCCTTACAGTTATGTTTTGTAAGAAGGAAGTCCTAATAAATGAAAAGAAAACTGAGGAACGCGGCATGCACCTTTTCCAACGAAGGGTGGCTAATCAAAACTATGGCTGGAATCCAAAGAGTTACTTAGACCAGGGGTGGGCAGAATGTGGATCTTGATCTACTACTAGATCTCTGGGTGATTTGCAGAAGATTGGCAGAAGTTTATGAGCTCCACGGCTGCTTACCAGGAAGTAGTGGGGGAATGGAGAGGTGGCAGCAAGACTGGCATGGCGCAAACGCAATGGCAGAGACAATCGAGTGAGTGGCGCCACTCCATCCCACCATCATGTAATGCTACTGTCTCCACCCCACAAGAGAAACCTCCACAGAATGATATTAAATGAAAATGCAGCTTAATTCCAGGATCATTTGAGAGAGAGAAAATGATAGTTGCCAGCAGGTGGACACAAAGAGGTGCTCTGCTGCCACCAGCTGTGATACTGGCATATAAGTTTTAAGAAGAATCAGAAAAGTAGCATCTTGCACCTTGGCCATATCTTCCCTGTCCTTCCCCAACTTTTCAGAAAGACCCCTCTTCAGATTTGCCACCTGAAGATGCAATTGTGCATTTAGGGAGGGGCCATTTTTAAAAATTCTCGCTTTAACAGTCACTGGCCATGCTTTCCTCACCTTCATTCCTCAGAGATACAGCATTGTTTCATTTGAATTTCTTGATAAGTGGTAGACTTCATTTCTTAATAATTTTTGCACTTCTGCCAGCCCTTGGGATTCATGCTGATACCTCCCTCCGATTGGTTCCGTTTTGGCTGCAATCCTGTTGCCACTCACTAGCTGAGCTGCTGCTAGGAGTGATATCAGTGCACATAACCTCACGGAGGACTTTAGCAGTGTGAACTGGCCTGCAGTCAATAATCTAAAACACTGAGCACACAAATTTGGAAATGTCCACTTTGAAAGTATAGTATGCTGCATGGAGCAGGTGTGGGGAACCTTCAGCACCCCAGATGTTGCTGAACTGCAGCTGCGTCATCCCTGGCCATTGGCCATGTTTGCTGGGGCTGATGGGAGTTGTAGTTCAGCAACATGTGGAGGTTCCCCATGCCTGGTATAGAGCAATATATGGAAGGGTTTCCAGTGGCTTCACAGGAGAGGGGATATGCCCTTAGTCACTGAATTTGTGCCCAGAAACTTAGGTTGGAATTCAGTGTCACACTATTATGAATGTTTTGTCTGTGCAAGCATTGCAGCTTGCTAGATGGAATGATCCCTCTCTTCTTCCCCTGCACACTGTTTTGGGGCTTCTCCCAACCCTCCTCAAACCAATTTTGCATGGGTGTGTGTGCAAGGGGGGAGCCCCCATTACATAAGCAGAAGCCCTTCAGTAGGGCTTCCACTGATGGGGCACATTAGGTCAATCCCACCCTATGATTGCATTTAGACATGGCTTATTAGCTAGGTTGGCAGGAGCTGGGACTGAGCAACAGGAGCTCACCTACGGGGTGAGCTCCCGTTGCTCAGTCCCTGCTCCTGCCAACATAGCAGTTTGAAAACACGTCAAAATGCAAGTAGATAAATAGGTACCGCTCCGGCAGGAAGGTAAACAGCATTTCCGTGCGCTGCTCTGGTTCGCCAGAAGCGGCTTAGTCATGCTGGCCACATGACCCGAAAGCTGTACGCCGGCTCCCTCAGCCAATAAAGCGAGATGAGTGCCCCAACCCCAGAGTCGGTCACGACTGGACCTAATGGTCAGGGGTCCCTTTACCTTTTTAATATCCTGTCAGGGACGCAGGTGGCGCTGTGGTCTAAAGCACTGAGCCTCTTGGGCTTGCCGATTAGAAAGTCGGAGTTTTGAATCCCCGCTACAGGGTGAGCTACTGTTGCTCAGTCCCAGCTCCTGCCAACCTAGCAGTTCAAAAGCACGCCAAAAAGTGCAAGTAGATAAATAGGTTCCACTCTGGCGGGAAGGAAAACGGCGTTTCTGTGCAGTGCTCTGGTTTTGCCAGAAGCAGCTTAGTCATGCTGGCCTCATGACCCAGAAAAACTGTCTGCGGACAAAATTCCGGCTCCCTCGGGTGTGTGAAATAAAAGGATGGCATCCAGAAAAACATCCCCAAGGTAGGAAAACGATTGAGCCTAGAACTTCAGCACAGTGCATGAAATGGGACACCATTGCTGTAGCACCATCTTGGCTATGGCAGCACAGAACCTCACTAGGACTGGGTTGAGGTGGAACAGCATGACAACATGGCTGGAGGAAGGACCCAGTACTGCCCTCACTACCATGCTTCCCTGCCCATCTCAGTGCCAGGGAACAGCAGCGCCACTTCAGCTAAGTGTGGGGAGCTCAGCAGCAGCAGCAACCCCCTCTACAGGCTGCAACGTAACATCTCAGGTGCTTTGGAAATATGATATTTTTCTTGCTTTTTCAGGAGATGGGCGAGTTGAAATCCTCCCTTCTGATTGCAGATTCTGTAGTTGTTACATTTTAATAACTACGACCTGTTATCCATCTTTCTTGTCTCAAGTCTTCTTGGGTGTGTGGGCAAAGAGACATTTTTCTTGCAGGGAAGTAATCGCCTTACCTGTGTACTTTTTGCAAAATAAACATTCACTTTTCAAAAGTGATTGTATACTTTTTTTGCTATACGGAGATTAACTCTGCGTAGGGAAATAAGTCATTAATTATTGGAATTAATCTCAAAGGGGATTAATTTTGCAAATGTTGACTCAGATGACCTTCGCAAGGCTTTCGAAATGCGCTAATCTTCAGAAATCCATATCCAAAATAGTTTCCATTTATTTCCCAGAGTACCATTTCTTTTTTTCTGCAGCACCAAAAGAAAAGGTCAAATTTGTGTGTGTAGCACTGTGCTTTTGGGGTTGGGTGGTAAAATTAAGAAACTAATGCTTGGCCACCTGCAGCATTAACATTATCTAACTGGAAACATTTCCCTATCTTAGTTATTTATTTGGAATACTTATAATCAATTAAAACATAGCAAAATACCATAGTAATGCACAACAATAAAACAATAAAAATAAAACAAGTATATGTATGTATGTATGTATGTATGTATGTATGTATGTGACCTGCCCAAGAGTCAATTTATCATTCTGGGACAACCTGTAATTTTTTTAAAAAAAGTTTTCTAGCATCTGATAAAATGTGTACTATATTGGAACATGTCTAACTTCAATGAGCAGTGTGTTCCACAGGGCAGGTGTTGCTGCGCTGGAGGACTTCGTTCTAGTCTAAACTGAGAATGTGACACTTTTTAGTTGAATCTTAACAAGTTTTTAAAAGGGTTGGCCAAAATGAGTGTCACAAGAACAAGGGCTTTGGATTCCAGAGCTATCATTCCTTCTATTTCTCATGTTCAGGTTGAGTCGTTGCTTATGTACCCAAAATTCCACACCCCAAATACACCACACACAAAAGAAAGATATCAGTAGGCTTGGGGAACCCCCAAAGTTTGCAAGAGTACAACAAACTCTTTAGGGGGGGAATGAACCTCTTGTGGAAGGAATGTAAAAACAGCTCAGTGAGGACTAAGCATGCTCAGTGGCAGCAGTGGACAGCATGGTGGGGCATTGCTGTTCACCTGACCCCCAGTTGGTCACTTCTCCATGATTATTGGGAGATAGAAGGGGAGTGATGGCACGGCAGGGAGGCTGGTATGGTGAAATGACTGGCAGGAGCCCTGGATCAGCTCCACACTGTGTTTGCACCACACCACATTATGTTTGTTGATGCCTCTCCTCTCCGCCTCTGTCTCCTGCTCAGTGGTCCTATTTGTATGTTCAAAGAAGAATGCATAAGGGCATTAAGCGTGATGGGGCAGCAGTTTTGTGCATGCTGGCACCATCACATTCCTCCCTGCTTCATCCTCAACTTTCCTGCATTGAATGGGAAGCTCTGAAGAGGACTTCTAAGTGTGTTCACCTGTCATGGGCCAGGAGTCAGCTTCACCTGCTGAACAGCAGCCTGAAGGGGGAGACGGCAGAGTGACTCCACCTGCAGCTGATCAGCTTTCAAGGGCGCAGAGGAGAAAGCACTGATGAGAACCAGCTCATTTCAGCCTTCTTAAGCAGAGCTTCCAGCAGCCGTCTGATGCTGGTAAGAACTCATAGTTCCTTGCTCTACCTTGCTGTTTGCTGCTCATCTGGACCCTTAATCCCAATATCATTGGATTCCCTGACCATGTGGACTGCTGTTTGCCTGACTCTTGGACTAGATCTGACTTCGGATACTGACTCTGCCTACAGGCAAGTACACCTCAGAGACTCTTCTAGTTGGCTGGTCTCCCACTCCACTGAGCTCAGCAACGAGACTGCTTAAGCTGAGTACACTTAGATACAGGTAAGTAGCCGTGTTGGTCTGACGCAGTCAAAATAAATAAAAAAATTGTCCAGTAGCACCTTAGAGACCAACTAAGTTTGTTCTGCAGTGGTCCTGAAGCTACCAGGATGAGTTTGACCAAACTGCGGGAGGCAGTGGAAGACAGGAGTGCCTGACGTGCTCTGGTCCATGGGGTCACGAAGAGTCGGACACAACTAAATGACTAAACAACAACAACAAAGTTTGTTCTGGGTAGAAGCTTTCGTGTGCGTGCACACTTCTTCAGATACTGAGTACACTTGGATGATTCTCTGCAACCTGAAATTCTGCATTACCAGGGTTCTCCATTCCAAGGAAGCTTCTTGGTACTAAACATGGGGAGGCTGGGGCAGGAGGGGTATCGGTGACTACTGCACACGGGAATGGTGATGATTTCCCTGTAGACTTGCTGTTTACATACATATTTCTGAATGCACAAAGAGGCTTCTGTTGGTAATTGTAACACTCTATACAATGTTCTTGTGGGACGCGGGTGGCACTGTGGGTAAAAGCCTCAGCGCCTAGGGCTTACCGATCGAAAGGTCGGCGGTTCGAATCCCCGCGGCGGGGTGCGCTCCCGTTGCTCGGTCCCAGCGCCTGCCAACCTAGCAGTTCGAAAGCACCTCCGGGTGCAAGTAGATAAATAGTGACCGCTTTCTAGCGGGAAGGTAAACGGCGTTTCTGTGTGCGGCTCTGGCTCGCCAGAGCAGCTATGTCACGCTGGCCACGTGACCCGGAACTGTCTCCGGACAGCGCTGGCCCCCGGCCTCTTGAGTGAGATGGGCGCACAACCCTAGAGTCTGTCAAGACTGGCCCGTATGGGCAGGGGTACCTTTACCTTTACCTTTATACAATGTTCTGTTATAGGACCCACTTGTGATAATGTATTGTGCATCTATTATCTGCCTATGGTATTATCTGATGCCAGATATTATCTGATGCCCTATGCATGTTTACTCAGAGGTAAGCGTCACCATGTCCCATGGAAAGCTCCCCCCCCCCTTGCAAGCATATTTAGGATTGTAGCCATTATAGTCTCCCTATTTCCTCCCCAGCCACTTGCTTCTCTCCTGAATTACAGTAACTTCAGCAGCAAGGGGGTGGGGGAAGGAATGCAAATTCTTAATTAAAAAAATTATAAGCATTTAAGTCTTGCCTCCCTCTCCCCCCCCCCCTCCACCCCCATTGCTTGAAATCCCTGCACTGTATTTTGAAGACTAGCCTAGTCAGGAAATTGCAAAGCATTTAATACGAACATTTTCTCCTTCATAATGAGGGTTGAATGCCTTAAATGGCAGAACCATCTGTAAAAAAAAGAGAAAGAAAGAATATAATGGCTTTATGAAAAAATTATCCCATCTCCCAGTGGAGGTAGTTTTTGGCTTCAGCTGCTCATTTGTTTTCATCAATGCTCTTAGCAGCGGCTGAGTTAGATGCATCACTGTGATAAGTCCTTATAGAGATGCATTAAATTACAGCTTCCTTGGAGATATCCTGAAGGTTCTTCCTAATATCAGTGAGTTTATCAAAATTTCTCTGCAGGTTCCCTCCCTGGTAGCTTGCTAGAAAGGAGAAAAATCCCTTGGAGTTAAAAATGGCGGAGGGTAGGGAAGGGTAATAGGGATACCTTAAGAGAGGGAAGAGCATCTACCTTTATTGCCACTCTCAGAATTTAAGTTCAGTTTCTAAAGCGGCATGCACAAAGTAGCAGCATCCAGGCATCCATAAGTGGTTTGAGTAAACATGTAGAAGGGAAAATTGGGCACCAGCACACTCTCCTTCCCCATCACCTTACACTTGTTGGAGGTCAACCGACTACAGCAAACTGTGATTGTGGAATTCAAGCCACAAATGGAAAGGAATTCAAGCTGAAGGTGTTGATTTTTTCCTGGTGGCCAACATTTTGTGACTATTGAAATTGGTACTGCCTTCACTTGTCATGCAGGGCGAACCTTTTTTGTGTGTCTGAAATCATGTGAGATCAGGCCCAGGAAAGGCCAACCTCTGTGGCCTATTTGTTTTTTAAAATGTTTTTTTTTAACCTACACATTTATTAAATTTAAAAAAAAACCAGCAGAAAAAATGCAGTGACCTTTGAATCAACCATTATTAGATGACCACTGTGGGGCACCACCAACAAAGTTCATATCAGTGACTATCATGAGGCAGCCTTATGGGTTGCCTGCAAACAAGTGTGTGTTGCAACACTACAGAACGAGTAAATTGCTCTGATAAAGGCTTGAGGTGGACTTGACCCCTTAGAACCTCTGCCTCCATCCCACCTCTCCTTAGTTCCAACCCCTAGAGAACTATAGTCCTTAAAGGGCCAACACACTCGCATTCAGACAAGCACTTATTGAACAATATCTAGTTTTTGTCTGGTGTACAACCTCCACTTTTGGACCAGTGAGGTAGGCTGGGAGTTGGCCAGTTCCTCAGACCTAAGTGACATCACCAGCTTCTTGGCTTGGGTCCTATGGGCCATGGTGCTGTAGGATCTGCTTTGGGTGATCTTCCTAGTCACCAGCATCAGGCTAAGAATCAGAAACTGAATCATGCATGACTCAGCATCATGGTTGTTCCTGGACCCTAAGGTCAGGCTGACATGAAATCGTTGATATGAAACCGATAGCTATTTCATTTAGTAATTCTTATGAGAGTTTTCTCCCTAAGGGAAAATGGTTTTACTGATTGTGATGTTTCTTTTCACTATATTTGAATCAGGCAGATTAAGCTGTGTAGTATTGTAATTTGCTCATTTAGAAATAGCAAATGAGGGATGGGGAACGAGCGGCACGCCAGATGTTCTTGGGTTCCAACTTCCATCAGCCCTCCTACCAACCCTAGCTAGCAGGGCCAATTTCCCATTCTTATCATGGAACATTTGCATGATCTGGTTTATGACTCAGAAGAGAGCAGTTGACATTCTGGGTGGAATTCAACAGCACACTGTGGTGAATATCCTGGCAGTGCAAGCCTTGGCATATAGAATAATCCTCCTCCTCTCCCTGCCATAATGTTCTGTGGCTTCGCATAACCCCCCACCAAGCCAATTTTCTGGGGTTGGGGGGGCACAGGAGGAGGAGTTGAAGGCCCCATAGCCCCATACACTTGTTAGGTGTAGCCAGCCCTCTGGAAGCCCAGTGGGCATTACTGGAGGGAAACTCAATAACAGCTCATAGATTCTCTTACTCCCAGAAGAGGATGGAAGTATAATTCTAAATCCTTTTTTTTTAATAAGTAAGCCTCTCCAGCAATCTGATTGCACTGTTTTGTTAATGCTTTTAGTTCGTGTGCAGTTCTTCAAAATGGAATTTGCAGATAGCATTCAAGATTCACAACTGATTTTGACAATAAATGGATTTCATGAGCCATTTTCTTGCCTGCATGGTTTTGCTAATTTTAATAAAAAATACACATAAAATATAATAGCGCAATCATCCTTTCTTCTTCCTACATTTGAGCAATCATTCCCATGGGATTCAGTAAGATTTGAGACCTCTTTCCAATTCTCCGGCTCTTGATGTGATCTGTGGAAAGTCATTTAGAATTAGCCCCTTTTCTCTTGCTGTGTTTTATTTCTTTTCTTCTTTCTTTTCTTCTTCCTTTGCACAACTCTTCACACAGATCTCAGTTGGGGGTTGGAGAAGCATCTTCAGAAGCAGACTGTAAAATTGCAATTTATTCCATGACAATGTGGATAACTGTCAACTTTAATAATTTACTCAGCACTTTGCTGATTTGCTACATTACCCTCAGAATCATATTTTTTGCTTCCTATGTGGGACAATTCAATATTATGTGTCCCAGAGGAATGGGCTATTGAGCTATGCTGCAAATACATGTAAATGGCATTTGGCAGCAACTACAATCTTACCTGAAAGTGGACAAAAACTGTATAATGTAAGAAATGATTATTTTAATAGTCTCAAACTTATCTTTTTTTCAATTGGATAATGGGGGAACAAGAGACCTGTTCAGCTGTTACCCACTTATACAAAGTGCCCTTGCCTTGTTAACTCCACTCATGATTTTACACTTGCCATTGTCCCCACCTCTTTGGTATTTGAGCAGTCATCCACAAAGGAGTGTCTCTATCCATCCATCTATCTAAATGTGTTTAGTCTCTGTACAATCAGGGCACTAGGTGATCAGGAGTCAGTCACCAGATCATATGGAGAACTTAGGCATGTTCAGGTAAATGCTCATAGGCTCCTCTTTGCAGATGTCACACTGAATAGGTGAACATCGAGTGGGTGGGGTCGGTGGAGTACACAGTGTCAGAACAGGGTCAATGACACAGTCCTCCTCTGCCTTCTCTAGGTACACGAGGTGGACCTGAATAATGTCTGAAAAGGGTAAATGAGTTGGAGCCATCTATTTCTGCTTAAGCCAAGTTTGAGACAAATAACAAAATTGTAACAATCCATTCAGATGTAATTACAGGATTTGGGGTCAACTGAACAGCTTTTAGATTAGAAGGTGCTTAACACCTGTCAAATTTGGGGAGGATTGTGAGTTTATTGAAATTGTGTTAAGACATTTGGAAAAGGAATAATCAAAGCTGGCAAGAACTCTCTCGACTTCGTATAACACTGATTCATAAGTAGGTTTTCTCGAGTGTCACTTTAAATAAGACAATACTGCAATGAGGCTTGGGGTCTCTTAAAGACCAACACTATTTTGCAGTACTAAAAGTTTATTTGGATCAGAGTCCACTTTGTCAGATACTCCCACAGAGTCTTGAACCAGAATAAATTTGTTAAGACTTTAAGATAGTACAATGTTGTTTGCTGGTTTTGCTGCAACATGCCAATATGGCTACCTCTCTGAAAGTTGTCACCTTTGACCACTGGCAGTGGTGTACAGTTGTTAAATTCAGAATTTAAACTTTTATGAATTCAAGGTGAAACCTGGGAGGGAGAATCCATTAAAATAACAGCAATTAAAATGAGCACGTCCAAAAGCTTTCATACCAAACAGCAAATCTGGAAGATGGCAGATTCTTGTAGAACATGATTGGAAACCTCTGGGTCTGCAGTTGTGGTTGGACTGCAGCTCTCATCAGCCCTAGGCAGAAGTCCAATGCTCAGGGATGTCATGAGCTGCATCCCAGAAACAGCTGGAGAGCCTCGGGCTCCCAACCCCACTTCTGTTTTAAAGGACTACCTGTTTGCAGTATTGGCTGCAGTATAGATGTCCCGTTGCAGTGGAATGGCAAACTATAGTCATATTCTAAATTGCACAAGGTAAATCAAGCACCAGCAAATGCATTCACATAAGAACATAGGAAGACTCCTGCTGGATCAGGCTGATGGTCCATCTAGTCCAGCGGTTTGCAACCTGTGGGTCCCCAGATGTTGTTGGACTACAACTCCCATCATCCCTGAGCTCTGGCCTTGCTAGCTAGGGATGATGGGAATTGTAGTCCAACAACATCTGGGGACCCACAGGTTGAGAACCGCTGATCTAGGCCATCCTTCTTACATCCTTACAGATGTAGTCCATCCTTACAGAAACCTGAAAGCAGGCCCAGAGCATAACAAAACTCCTCTCTCCCCTTGTGATTCCCAGCAGTTGGCATTTAAAAGCATACTTCCTCTGAAGGCATTACTGTCCATCTTGAAAGATCTATCTAAAGCTGCTTTCTTTCTTTTTCCACACCTAAAACCTGCAGAGAAAAGAACCAGGTAAACATACTATGTAACATGTTTCTCTTTGTCCAGGACACAATTGAGAAACGTTGTGTGTGCTCTCGCCGCTTTCTTCTTCATGGAATTGGGATGTTTGAGAGTGATCATGAAAGCAAAAGCTACAGCATTTATTGTGGAACTAAATGATGCTATTTATTTAGACATTCAGGATGAGGATAAAATGAATTGGATTTTTCCAGTTCACAGATCATATTGCCAGATTTATTTCTATGAGCAATTTATGGTTTGCTGTAGTCACATTTAAACATTCACATGAATCATGCTTTACATGCACACATTTCTTTCTTTCTTTCTTTTTGTAGAGTCAAAACTTTGATGAGGATTAATTTTGCTATTTGTTGGCTTTATTCAATGGAATAATCTGCGTGTGAAATTAGACCATGTAAACATTGGCAGAAAAGCATCACATTGGTTTTTAATTTTATTTTTAGTGTTTAGTTTGTCCTTTCCGGAATGACTTGTCCTAGTCAACAATTATTTGTTGTTGTTGTTTAGTCGTTTAGTCGTGTCCGACTCTTCGTGACCCCATGGACCAGAGCACGCCAGGCACTCCTGTCTTCCACCGCCTCCCGCAGTTTGGTCAGGCTGATGTTTGTAGCTTCGAGAACACTATCCAACCATCTCATCCTCTGTCGTCCCCTTCTCCTTGTGCCCTCCATCTTTCCCAACATCAGGGTCTTTTCCAGGGAGTCTTCTCTTCTCATGAGGTGGCCAAAGTATTGGAGCCTCAACTTCACGATCTGTCCTTCCAGTGAGCACTCAGGTCTGATTTCCTTAAGAATGGATGTGTTTGATCTTCTTGCAGTCCATGGGACTCTCAAGAGTCTCCTCCAGCACCATAATTCAAAAGCATCAATTCTTCGGCGATCACTTCTTTCCCCTTCATGGATCACTGCCTTGCCGTGGCGAAGGGGCTTGAATAACTCAGAGAAGCTATGAGCTATGCCGTGCAGGGCCACCCAAGATGGACAGGTCATAGTGGAGAGTTTTGACCAAACGTGATCCACCTGGAGCAGGAACTGGCAAGCCACTCCAGTATCCCTGCCAAGAAAACTCCATGGACAAAGACAACAATTATTAGAGGCACATAATTGCCAGTAATTTAGGATGCAATGCTGTGGCCTCCTATGGTCTCCACTGAGACATGAGATGTTGAGAAGGGCAGGAGTCTCCAGGCTATATATAAGGAAGTAGGTTCTTCCTTTCTGTTGCCAGTTCAACCTCCAAGAAGGTAGAAGTGATCTCCCCAAGATTTGGTGTTTCTCAAAGAGACCCCAAGCTTTCATCATCACGTGTTCTCTGAAAAGGCTCCAGAAAACCGAGCAAATTACAAGGCAAGCGAAGGGAACTTGCCCATCACTCGTGGTAAGAGATCCATTCACAAGCTCATATCTTTGGATCAAAATGAAATACAAAGTGGGTCATTTGGGAATAATTGTAATTGAAAGATTACACACATCATACTAGCTTATGGTGTCTTGGAAATGGTTATCTCACTGCACTGTAACAGAACATTTAATTAAACTAGTAATGGAGAGGAGACATGTTTAACTTTCATTTACATAATAGGTCTGAATGTAGCCCTGCCTCTTAGAATGCTCACATAGCTGATAAATGGCAAGGCAAACTGGGTGTTAAAACACATGAAGGGGGCAGGAGAAAAATCAAGGAGACTAAAATGCTCACATCAAGACCATTTGCTACTGTGGTTTTTCTAGGTATCTCACAAAAAGAGGAGCACATTACAGCCCACATTAGTTTGCTTTTCAGGAATAGGTTGCAATATGGCACCTGTGTGTAGGCCCTCTCAGAAGTCCAGAGAGATCCAGGCCACTTCCAGCTATTGATGCCACTAGCCATAATAAAAAATAAAAATTGCAATACACAAAAGCAAAATAAGGCACTGGGGGGGGGGGAGAGAAGAGCGAGCAGTCTGTTTAGCTAATCATCTGATTTGACTTCACATGTTCATCATGGCCTAATCTTGTGCCAGCATAATATATTTTAATTAATATTTATGAACATTTTCAGCTGTGTAATATGGCATAATCTATCAGTTAACAGAAACATTATTTTTCCAAATCACATCTTGTTTTCCTAAATCTGCATCTCTAAGCTGAAAAGCAAGTTGCGAAATTTATCAAATGTCCAAAAAAATAACAAGTGCCTCAATTTGAGCCCCCACTTTGAGTTTGAGGTCCTAGGCCACATGGCCTTACTTGCCCCTCTCCTGTGCCTCTGATGGGCCCTGCCTGTGCTTTTTCAAAGAAAACCATAGGAAGGCTTGTTGAGTCATCCAGACCCAGCCTGTGGTATGTTTGTTTCAAGAAAGTTTGTTTTTTGGTTTATTTCTGGCTTCCTACTCATGCTTGTTTGAAGCAAATAAATTGTGGTGGGCTGTGGACAACGCAATAAGTCATACCATCAGCTGTGTGCTTGTGGCAAGAGAGAGAGGAGGGTCAGATAGGGACCCCCAGAGCATCAGGGGAAGGCATAGTTCACAATCCCAGGAGGATTGGGCAAAAAAACCATTAGCCATTCCTGTACCAAGAACAGAATGACTCCTATGCTTACGCTCACTGATCTCAGTGGAGCTTCCGCATCGAATTGCAGCCTGAGTCCTCCTACTCAAAGCAATATGAGGACAAAACCAAGAGACATCTTTATCCCATGTTGTGGGCAGAAGGGGAGAGGCCTTCATTTCCATAAACCAAATTTCTAATCTCTTTTCTGATGTGCATGCTTGAAAACGGCAGAAGGAATTTGCCCGTGAAAATAGGATCTTTGTGAATGGCTTGCCGCTCATCTGGACCCGGCTACCCAGGACGGAAATTCAGTGAGCCTGCTGCTCTGCTGCTTAATGCAGATCCCTGTGCATATTCATGAGTGCATATTAACAAAATGACAAGCTCAGATGAACTGCTTTCCCCCTTCGTGAGCATATTCACCCATTAAAATATAATCTAATAAACACAGATACAAAAAGGGCTCTTAATGAAGGGGAAGATAAGAACTTTCTTCCCCCTGCCATCCTATCCCCCCCACCCCACCCCTTGGAAACTGTATACTGCTAATGGCCTTAAACAGCCGTTTAACCACCCACAGAGAAGCAGGGTGGAGAGAGAGAGAGAGAGAGAGAGAGAGAGAGAGAGAGAGAGAGAGAGAGAGAGGAGTTTACAAATTTGCCTGCTGCCTGGTTTTGCTTTGGTTCTCTCTATAGCACTGGTGCTTTATTTGTTTGCATGCTTAAGGGAAAAAATATGAATTGGGTCAAGCTGCAACACTGTGAAAAGGCCCTTGATATCATCCTGCTTGTATGGTCTCCCTTTTGCATTAGAAGGTTTTTCATTTCTGCTGCATTTTTTTTTTTAAGTGATGCAAGGATGCCTGAAACATACATGTTAACTGTTGAGGCTGAATGGTTAATATGGAGCTCTGAGGAACAGAGGAGTATGTTTAAACAGAGGAGCTAGTTGTTTTTGATAGGGAGAAGAGAGATGGAAAGAAGGAAATGGGGTTGTGGCAGCTAGAGCTGTGTGCAAATGGCCTTTTGAAATTCTTCACCCTCTTTTCAAATACTAAATATTAAAACAACCTCTCACTCCTCTGCAGGAATCTATCAGCTGGCAGCCACATAATATATCTTTTCTATATATTACTTATCTACAGTGCATATACTAGTTTATTCGTGTGGATGAAAACTTAGTAATAATTACAACCAGTGCTTTTTTTCTTAAAAAAAGAATGTTTAGGGGTACTTTCATTTTGACTCCAGAAAATCACCAGGAAAGGAAATGAAGTCACCATCGGAGGTGGTAACAACGAAAATGACCAATCACCGTGCGAGATTCCAACTCCTACTTCACACATGTAATGCTCGCTTCCGTCTGAGACTCAGGAAACACCATGACAGGAAATGAGGTCTCCATCGGGGGTAGCAACGGAACTGATGATTCTCCATGCTAGAGAAGAAACTTTGACTTTAAAATAGAATGGGAACCTTTTACAATGTATCTACAGAAACAACAAAAAGAGGTGGACTCATTGGCAGGTTTCTCCAGAACATGGAGAAAGACAGTGTAACAACATGCATATTTATTCAACATGCAGAGGATAACATGTAATGAATAAAACAGAAAGGGAAGATAAGGGAAGTCATAGGGAGGGGGGACTGTAAAATATAAAAAATTTGGATATGTGTAATTGCAATTTGTTATAACAAAGAAATTCAATAAAAATGTATTTGGGGGAAAAGAGAAGAAAGTAAAAAAAAAGATAGTTTCTTCTCCTTTTGATTCACAAAATGTTTAGGGGTATGTGTACCCCTGTGTCCCTCCCAGAAAACAGCACCGATTACAACAATTGGAAAAGAGATACATCCAATCATATCAGGGAAGACTGTGACCTGTGTGCCTGCATAGTCTGCTGACAAGATGCTAAGTGCTGATGAGCAGTTTCAAGGCCCCTGCTGCTCTCTACTCATCGGATATTTTTATCTTTAAATTGGAGATGGACCAGGAAGCCTTTCGAAGAGAGGATGGTCTTCCAGCATTCTGTGGACTGGGACATGTAAAATAGAGCACATGGCTACCCAGACAACCACCATAGACATATATTGGAATTTTCAGGTTCATAGTCCTTTTCTTTGCCCCAATGGAAGATGTTTTCAAGTCTAATTTAAATATGCCTCAAGTCATCCTGGAGCATTTAAGACTTAATTTATTTCTTTACTTTTTTTGGTCTTGTCTTCTGAAAGAAAGGTGAATGTAATTAAAGGACCTGTCATCTTTATTTTAATCTCAGGTTTTTTAAAATGGCACTTTATGTGAGTTTAGTCATTAATGAAGTATGCAAGCCTGAATTGGTTTAATTTTCTAGATTTCCTAGGATATGTCACTCACCAGTGTGAATGGTTCCCATTTGTTCAATAATTCTAATTTTGGTTCCTGTTTCGTTTTTGTCTGGTTGGTGTTCGTTCAATGTTTACTTGGGGTTAGCGGTTACTTTAATTTGGGTATAACTGTAGGCTGTTTATTATTGGTTTCTATTGTTTTATTGGTTTGTTTGTTGCTTGTATAGGATATATATTTTTTAATGTTTGATATTTTGTTGTGTTTTTATATGTAAGCCACCCAGAGTGGCTGGGGAAACCCAACCAGATGGGTGTGATATAAATTTAATAATAATAATAAAAATAATTTATTATCATGCGGTTGCTCAATACATCTGTGAAGGTTTATGTGGGTGTAGAAAAGTGTGGCCCGAGGCCATGGTTTCATATAACCATTTCACCAGCAGACAAAATTTAGCAAACCTGTGTATCATGGGTTTACTGATGGGAAAAGTAAGACCAACAGCATGTGGTTATAAATGTAACTGGAGAAGCCCATAGGGAGTTGTTTGGTTGGGTTAAGAGAGAAGAGTAAAAATATGTTATCCCACCCCACTCAATTTAAAAAAATACTGGGGGAGGAATTCAGTATAACAACAAAGTAAAATTTATGATTAGAATGCTGGGAACACTTCACATATTATGACAAGGATAAAATCCCTGCTTCCTCATATGTTATTTTGGTAGCCTTGACCAATTGGGGTTTCTCTGGAACATGTACCCATACCAAATCTATGAATGTATACCCATATTGTACATTATATCTTGCAGCCAGATACAATTTCGTGTTACAAGGAAACCTGTGAAGTGAAGCTGTCAACAATCCTGTACTCAGAATCTCAGTGGGATCACAGAATGTCAGTTTCCCCCTGTGTGGTTTCAACTGTTCTCAAGCTCATCCTACATGTTACACTGAATTCCGTGTTTCCTCCCTCCATGGGTTTACTTTTTAAAAGCAGTATCAGCCTTGCTACACTGAGTCTGGATGGAAGAGTGATGGCAGGTCAAAGGCTGAAAGCCCTTTCCCTTTGTCCATTGTCCAGCTCAAAATCACCTTCCCTCACTTTGGGGTAGGAGACATGTAGCCGTCCAGATGAAATCTAACAACATCTGAATGAGCTTTAGCTGCTCATTCACCCATTGGGGGGTGGGGACGGCACAGAGTATCCCATGCATTTATTTATTTATAAAAGTATTTATATACCACTATTCATATACTGCAATGCCAGAGTGGTGTACAACAATAAAACATGTAATGTCATTAAAACAGAACAAAACGATTAAAATGGCTGGCCTGGGGGGGGGGGAGCTTCAAATTGCTGCATAGGCCTGTCAGTGTTTTAAAAAGTCCTCAAGAGATGTCTTTGCTGGAAGAGTGTTTCACAGAATGGGACCAGCAATACTTAATACTGACTAGTGGAGGTCAGTCAGGCCTCTGTAACATGGCGGACAATTGGCAGTGTTTCTCTGGATTATCTCAGTGAATGAGCAGAGAGATAAGGGTTCAGGTGGTCTTTAAGATATCCTGAACCCAAATTGTCCAGGGCATTGTATATCATCACAACAGCCTTGACCTTCGCATGTAAGTAGCCAGTGCAGATATCTTTGACATCTCTCCTCCTGGAGCTCAGGAAAGGTGATTTTGAGCTGGAGGGGGAAATGACAAGAAAGGGAAAGGATTAAGCAGTCGCTTTCCATCCTCTGTTTTTGCTCTGTTTTGAATCAAAAGCTGGCTCAGAATGATTGAGGTTTTTTAGAAGGGGGTAGGGAGATAAACAAAGCAAGTCTGTGTAATGCATTGTTTGAACCTCACTCACCGGGATAGATAAATGTGCCTTTTCCTCATTTCCAAACGTGGCAGAGTGAATTCTAGTCCCCTCTTGTTTACTTTTGATTGCTTTGTCATTAATGTAGCATAGAAGGATTTTATGTGCCATATTTAATCAATGTAATTCTTTTGTTGCTATGGCAATCAACTCCAATTTTCTTCCATTCTGACAATTGTATTTTTATAGTCTCCTGCTCTCAAAAAGATAAGCTTTCCTTGTATTTCACACAGATTCCAAGAATTACCTCTTGGAACAGAGACTGCCAACCTTTACATTAAAACTGCATTCTGTTATTTGCAACTGCAATTTTCATGTTGCTGATGTCCTACTTATTTCTCTCCTGTGCGATTCATTTATTTGATACATCTTTTGCAATAATTTGCTGGTCGGTGCTGACCTCTTGCAGCAACAGAATAGTGTGCATTTATTTTAATTTCATGGCACAGACAGACTGATAATAAAACTAACCCCTTAGCTTTCCTTCTAGAGCAAGCACTAGCCACAAACCTGCTGAAAAAGCTTCATGGTACCTGGATAACTAATGAGTACATTTTTTCAGCCTTAACCATTTGAAACAACTTGAGGAGGGGAAGGATCATAGTGGCTGAGCAGCAGTTCCTAGGTATCTAGCATTTCGAGACAGGGCTGGGAGAAAGCCCTGTCTGAAATGCTGTATAGATACTGCAAGTCATCACAGTCACTAGAATTTGGGGACATCCAACAAATCTCAAGTCTGGAAGATTCAGGACAAATAAAAGAAAATACTTCTTCATACAGCTCATAATTAAGCTAAGAAACTCAATTCCACAGGAGGCAGTGATGGACACTAACCCAGATGTCTTTAAAATAGGATTAGAGAAATTCATAGAGGAGACAGCTCTCAAAGGCCACTGGCCATGATGGCTGTGCTCTGCCTTCAGGGCTGAAGGCAGCAATGCTTCTGAATCCCAGTTTCTGGAAAGAGAGGAGAGTGAGCCTGTGCTTGGTTCTCACTTGGCGGTTTCCACAGGCATCTGTTTGGCCACTGTGAGAACAGGATGTTGGACTAGGTGGACCACTGGCCTGATTGAGCAGGATCTTCATATGAAAATATTGACTTAGGGACCACTATAAGGAAGCTTCCAAAGTTTCTTAAATGTTTAGAGTAGTTGAAGGATTTTGGGTCTGAACTCAGGAACCTGGGTTGCAAACATCTGATTAGCCATGACTAGACATATGGCCACCAGATATGCTGTGGGACACAACTCATTTCAGGTCCTCATATGCCTAATTTGAATAAGTAAAAACTGAGGTTGGAAAGTAGGGTGTTCATCACTGAAATCCCAGTAACAATATTTGCTCAAAATATTATAGATTGAATGAAATGTGGACTTTGAAGCCTTTCTCACACAATATGATGCACCATGGCTACCTCTCGGTTACAAGCAATCTATGCAGAAACGATTTTTGTCTGAATATTTGCATTTCTGCCTAAACAATGCTAATGCATCAAGGCATTCACTTTAAAAGTCTTACTTGCAAAAAAATAAAAATAAAAAATCACTTATGATCTTGGTAGTCCATGTCTTTCAGATATAGATGTTCCAGTCATGTTAATAAAAAAATGAGCTCAAAAACATACAGTTGTTCAATGGAGGCTACAGGAGTGCCAGCTTGGCCCCGAGACCATGGGTGCCAGGGAGCATGCATGGCCCTGACACCAAAATATGTGGGTGCCCTGCCCCTTTATGGAGAATTTTGTGGGTGCTCAGGCACCCAGGGTCCCAGGGAGCACCTATGAGAGGCTATTGTGGAAAAGCCTTTAAAGAGCCAGTACAATGGACATTAGGAGTGGCAGTGGTGGTGATGGGGATTTGGCCAAATTGGTTTCCAAAGCAGACCCACTTGATTTGATTCAGGCAAATAATGATCCAGAACATATCACAGGTCCACTTCAGAAAACCACACTCCTGCAGATTCCTTTGCAAGGCAATTCAAGGGCTGCAGTGTGGCCTCTGTTCTTTTGAAAAATATTTGTGTTCTTTAGATGTATACCATAGGTACCCCAGCAACCCGCAGTTGGGAGCTCCTAGCATTGCAGGACTGCTTGCTGCCATTTGTTTTGATTGCAATGGAACAAATCCCTCTGGGCACGATGGGAATTGATGATGTTACATCACACTCAGGGGGTATTGTAGGAGGTTGGGGGAAAAACATTGCTGCCCCAATGTAAATACTGGATTTGTCCAATATTAATTAACCATGATTAACCATTAATCTGTGAGTAATCCAGTCACGCAGAGGCTGGAGCGGCTCTGCCACTGCATGCTTTGAATGCAAGGCAGCAAGTCCCCCTGGGAGTGACAAGACTTGATAGTATTCTGTGTGGAAAAACCATATATGGTACTGTATGCACATGGTCTTGTTCTCACGCAGAAGAGGGATGGAATGAACTTTAATGGGTCCACCCATTAAAGAGAGGCCAAGGTTAAAATGTCTAGTCAACCATGAAGCCTGCTTTCACATCTTTCACTTAACCTACCTCACAGGGTTTTTGTGAGTATAAAATGTGTGTTTAAAGAGAGAGCTATGCACAACATTTGGAGGAAAATTCAAAGAAAGTTGGGGTCTCAGTGTAAAAAATAAATGAAAGACTTCATTTGACAATTTCATATTGATGTTGTGATCACTTTTGATTGCTTACGTTAATCACACTTCCGGGGTATGAATAAAAATAATTCAAGTACAAGTGGGAATCCCCCCCCCCCATAAAAATATCCTGCATATATTCTGTATACCTACTTCCCCCCTTGTTATTTTATCCCAACAATCCAGCTTCTCCCTTTCCTATAAATGAAACAGAACATTTCCCTCCAGATTTTAAACAAAGATTACACCGGCACAAACTGTTCTTCAGGATATTGGTTTGTGATGATACCCTGCTCCTTGTGTAAATATATTTTTATATATACTCATGTCCAGGTGGACTTTTAAATTGACTCTAGCAAATACAAAAGAAATATTATGAAAGAGGATGCTCACCAGTACTGATGCGTTGTATAGATTTTAAGCTCTCTACTAAAATGGACATTGACCTTTCCATTATGATGGCATGTTATATACTAATCTCACATCTGCAATGCTTGACAGACAATATTGATATGTATCACCTGACCTATGTCAACACCGATAAATCTGCTAGCTACCCAAAGGGTTTTGGGGTATTTTAACATATGAATCATATTATGTAGTCCAATTCTGTTAGATTGCTGTTCCCTGAAAGAAGAAAAACAGTGAGGAAGTGCAAGGGAAGTTCATAAAGTGAAGTTAAAGGGGTTATTCCCCACCCCTTTGTGAAATGTTTCTGCTTTCCTCTTATTATGAGAACATGTTTTTAGGGTTTGTTGAACTGCTTATATATCTCTCTGACAACTTTTTAATATTTTTATTCTTATGTAAATACTAGGGGATGTGTCCCTGCTCACTCAACTTGCCAACCACTCTGGCATCTCCTCACATTAAGCCTCAAGACTCTGGAGCTTCCCCTTATCACCCCATGCAACGACTAAACTCCCTACTCACCTTCCCATCCCCATTTCTGATTTCTCATCTCTTCTGCAGACCTGCTATACACCTTCACTGACATATCCCCCACCCAAACCCATGCACACACAACACCCCCATGGTAACCTACATTTTCTTCCTCCCATGCATTGCAAATACTAGGTAAAGGTAAAGGTACCCCTGACCATTAGGTCCAGTCGTGACCGACTCTGGGGTTGCGGCGCTCATCTCGCTTTATTGGCCAAGGGAGCCGGCATACAGCTTCCAGGTCATGTGGCCAGCATGACTAAGCCGCTTCTGGCAAACCAGAGCAGCGCACGGAAATGCCGTTTACCTTCCCGCCGCAGCGGTACCTGTTTATCTACTTGCACTTTGATGTGATTTCAAACTGCTAGGTTGGCAGGAGCTGGGACTGAGCAATTGGAGCTCACCCCATCGTGGGGATTCGAACCACGACCTTCTGATTGGCAAGTCCTAGGCTTTGTGGTTTAACCCACAGCACCACCTGTGTCCCCCCATTGCAAATACTATACACACCCAATTACAAAGCCACCATCCTTTCTCCTCCCTACATGGACAATACTGAGACAAAGGAGGAAATTGCTTGTGGGCTGGTTGCTACCGCGGAACCTGCCTTCACTTTTGCTCCTCTACCCCACCCAGATTTCCTTCCAATTCCAATTTAACTCTATGATTACCAGTTACTATATGCAGGTGGTGCTGTGGTCTAAACCACTGAGCCACTGATGTATTGGTGTGCATGTGGGGACAGTTTTATGCTTTTTTTTATATAACTCTCTAAATTGTTTGTTAGTCTACATTGTCTGTTACACTAAATTTCTTCAACATGGAAATTCTGTGAGCGGAGAAACTGACAGAATTGCCTATTTCTTTTTGTTTTCCCATTCATATCTTCCACTTCGTTGTACTTAAATTTGACAGGATATTTACTAGCCTTGAACAATTGCTGCTCTCTGAGCATAAACAACAGCAGTTAGTGCCTCCTCCCTGCTTTTCATGGCATTTCCATTTTAATTCCTTTGAATATTTTGCTCTCTTCCTTCTTGGTTTCCATGATGTTATATACTCCCCTATCAACTATTGCTTGTTTTACTCTGCTGTGCCATCCGCTCAGTATCTGAAATTGGTCTGTGGTTTAGAAGGTGGCCCTCTTACAACAGTCGGGTATGGTTAGCTTCTCAAAGGTTCTTCCCTCCACCTCACAATGTACAGTCTTTCAGTATACAGTGGTACCTTGGGTTACAGATGCTTCAGGTTACAGACTCCACTAACCCAGAAATAGTACCTCTGGTTAAGAACTTTGCTTCAGGATGAGAACAGAAATCACACAATGGTGGTGCGCGGCAGCAGCGAGAGGCCCCATTAGCTAAAGTGGTACCTCAGGTTAAGAACAGTTTCAGGTTAAGAATGGACCTCCAGAACAAATTAAGTTCTTTACCCGAGGTACCACTGTACCCTGGTTGTTGCCAGAATTCCCTCTCTCCCTCTCTCCCTTCTCTTTCTCTTTCTCTTTCTCTTTCTCTTCTCTTTCTCTTATATTTGAAAATCTAACACACACACCTGTTTTTTCAATTCTATGATTTTTCTCGTTTCCCAAATGGTTCCTTCACCTTCCCTCCATCACTAGATACTCATTTGCCTGGTATCCTCTTGATTCCTTTGGGACAGCCAGCTTCTTCACACTCAGGTCACAGAAAGAATGATGAGAAATAAATGGCTATGATTCAGAGGATGAACTAACAGCCTCCACATGTATCCATGTTTTTTCTTAGATAGATTGACAGAAAAAAAGACTTTCATGTCTCATAAATGTGAATTCAAAGGTCAGATTCAAATAAGTACGAAGTATGTCACTGAATATTTTGTGACTGGCTGAGTTTGAAAGCATTGTTTGAAAGCAAATCATATGTTGATGCTGCATGCATGTGTGTACATGTGCAATAATTTCAGTAGAGACAGTCATTCGACTTCCCTGGAAATACAAATTTTGGCGTGCTAGTATTAAAAGCCCCAAATTCTTGCTAGTTCAGGTTATAATCTGAACCGGAGAAGAATTTTTCAACCAACCCTCTTTCTTTGGACAGACTCAACCAATTACCCGAAACTCCCTTCCCCTTCACTTCAAATCCCTCTTTCCAGTCAGTAAGCAGCCATGGGAAGAGAGAAGGGCCTATTTCACTGTTGTGCTCTCTGTCACCGAGAATACTGCACAACAAGACCCCAGGATACAAGGCACCATTACCCCTTGGCAAATGTAGATTCCCAAATATTACTTGCACCCTGATGCACACCTGAGCAGCAAACCAGAGACCAGAGGGGAGACTGGAAGAGACTACCCCAGAGGTGTTTTATGCTTGTCAGGGGGCTGCTGTTGGTTGCACCAACCAGAGAAGTGATGTTTATGGGGAGAAAGGTTTGGGTACCAGTCACAGGTGGGATAAAAGAGGGCTGAGTGGGTGTTAGGGCAGGGCAAAGAGGGAGGTTCAGACTGGTTTGGAAATAAACTGAACTTTGTCCCAGTTATTTTGGAAGTAGCATGGCTTTTCCTCCTCCCAAGGCAACCTGATGTAAGACAGGAAATGTTCTCCTTCCAAACAACTATGTGCCCATGTGCATTCACACTGCTGAAAAATGCATTGACTAGTGGACAAAGGAATCAAAGTCAGCTAGTTTGGCCATTGTTGCCAATGATTTAGAATGACAGGTTGTTATTATTTCATAAGATGGAACCATATTATGTATGAGCTTGGTGGTTTATTGCAGCGTGATTTATTATGCATGACATGCAAATCTCTCTTTACTTTCTAGGGGAGGCAAGAATGCTACAATATAAGTGGAGGGAATAAATCAGGCAGTTCCAGGGGAAGCGATTTGCTTGGAACAATCTTAGAGTTGCTGGCAAGAAGCATTTTGCAGGAGCACGGCAATCAAGCTTCCATTCTAACCCAAGAGCTTTTTGCATCAGGAGGGGTTGAAAGGCCCATGTCAGTTGGCCATTCATTAGAAAGTTAGTGCTGACAAATGGAGTGAAGATGGGGGAAATGGCTGTTTTCATTTGTGTGTGTTTTTATTTTAAAAGGACATTTTCATATATGTTAAGATTTTTTTCATTTTTTACTGTTTTAACATTTTCTTAGAGTACCAAAGAATCACCATAATTGGATAGCGTCATTTGCATTTTGAAAACTGGATTGTGTTGCCAAAGGCTTAGACAATGCTCTCTTGAGAGGTTATCAACATTTAAGAACTGCATAGCACTGCCTTTTCACTTCTGGATAAAGAATGAAGGAAGAGGGTGGTTATAGGAGGGCTTGCCCAAGATATTGTGCTGCCTAAGACAAGCTGACATCCTGTCCCATTATATATAGAGAATGCTGACTAGACTGACAACGGAATCACAGTTTGACACTGTCAATAGTATCTTGCTGAGAGTACAAGTAGGGAGAGGACTGCTGCACTCAGGCTTCCCATGGACACCTGGTTGGTCACTGTGAAAACAGAATGGTGGACTTGATGGGCCTTAGGACTGATCAAGCAGGGCTCTTCTTACATTCTAAGGTTTTGTTGGGAAAGTCTGGAGCAACATCTCAAATAGGATGCAATTTTGCCTGAAATGGTCAGCTGTGCAGCTGTTGTCAATTAGGCGGTCATAACTGAACTGCTAATGCATACATTTGAGGAAAAGACAGTATTTTCCTCATTTTTGCTGTGATAGATAACATAGACTTGTGGGAAACTGTTTAGGATGTTGCTGCAATGTTAACATTTTCATAAATATTTAGATTAAAGCATGGTCCTGTGATTTATGTCCATTTAGCTTAATGGAAAAAGACGTCTTGCTTAAGTCTCTCATTGAAATGAATCCGATTTTAAAGTGCCTACATTTGGCTGAATTAGGCTCAGGCCTTTGTTTTGAGCTTTTCCTGATTTAATACTTCAACCATGTTGGAATATAATTTTGGAATTTCCAGTATGCTTCTCACTTCACCAAAAGGGCCCTTTTTTTTTAAGCATCCCCCTCCCGCCCCAGAAATCACAAGAAATTTATAAGTGATGACATTATAAAATGAATGCAGCAGTTTAAAAAAAGAATCTTGGATAAATAGCCATTTTGGCTGTTGTCTTAAATCATATTGCATTTTCAATGTTTGCATAGGGCTTAAAGAAATCATTAAATTACTTATATTGTGAGAATACATCCTTGCCTGTACAACAGCTCCTTGTCTAGTATCTGCAATTATGTACTAATTGCTCACCCACACCTCCGTATTCTATTCAGTGATGAACAAGCCTATTCATCTGTCTTTGCTCTACATTCTCCAGCTTAATCACCTGCTATTTAGCTCAGGCTTACCCCAACTTCTCTTATTGGTTGGGAGAGAGACTCTGCAAAGTTCAAAGGGACCTTATTCTCACCAACAGAACAAACTTTCAATAAGGTTTTGGGTATCATACAGTACCATTTTTATTACTGGCACGTATGCAACAATTAATTAGCTAGGATATACCATGTGGGTCCCATTGTGAATTGCTGCATTGGGTTACAATAATGGATTTACCATAGCTTCAACCTGTGCATAGATTTCCGATGTGAGATTGTAATGTTTGAGATTTTTCATACAGAGTCAATTTCAATGCAGTTTCTCTTGTAATTGTCCCTAGAAGGTCTATGCTCTGATTCTCCAAATTCTGCCCCTTTTCCAGTTCTCCTTATTAATAAGCTGGTGACTATTTTTTACTCCCATTGACCGTATAATTGACTGGCCTGGACTTTCCATGCCCAGCTCTTTCCCATGTTTTTTTCAGTTTCTAAGTCTGGGTCTGGCAAGAAATCCAGCTATGTTCAAGCTGCCTCATGTTATTTGGCTGGGCCTGATTGTAAGTTCCACGAGGGTCATTTATAACCGCATCCCTTCGTCTAGTATTTTTAACCCAATCAAAAGTTTTACGAACACAGTTTATCAGCGTATAAGTCTGCTTACAAACAGGGGCACAGAATGAAAAAGTGATCTTGCCAATTGTTTCTGGCCAATCATCGAAAAACAGTGTACAAATGTTCCGTGGGGGTGAGGAAAGGTCTCTGAGATTGCTGCCATGACAACAATTTTATCCTTTAAGCAGGCAGCTGGCAAGCAAGGAAGTTCAAGGTCAGAAAAATTCAGTTATCTTTAACACACACAAAAAGAAAGTTCTGCTCTTGAGGCCAATGGCTCTCACACTAATTACCACCTCCAGGTTCCAGGCATTCCTGTACAGTGGCTAAATCAAATTATTATAATGTGCTTGATTAGTGGTGGTATTTACTCTACTACATTAGAGTGTGATCTGGGTAATTATAGCTCAGATTTGATTTCCCTTGTGCCAGTGGGAGAGACTCATCAGGGAAGATCTATCTAAGGAGTTATACCATGGATGGGAGCAAGGAGGCAACTTTTGTTGATTCCTTATTCCTCTGGTCCCCAAAATTGTGCTCTTCGGGATGGCGCATGCAGGGGCTGCAGGTGGAGGAGAAAGTAACAAAAATCACTCTGCCCTGGGAACATCCATTGGATCACAAGCACTTTCATGAATGGCAGGCATCTCAGGATCCTAGCTTATGTTTTTCCTCATTTTATGAATGCTTGAGTAAAAAATAAATTAGACCAGCAGGGTTTCCACAATAGCAGAAATAAATAAATGGGGGCAATTTAGAAAAGAGCATGCAAAAGTGACCCAAATTTATGTTGCTGTGAGCATGCAGATGAAGCTTCAGTTGGTGGACAGAACCAAAGTGCCTTACAGAGTGAAGTTTGTGGATCACAGCCAGTCGATTTGACTCAGAAAGGGGTAGCAGAAAGAGGTTAGGGTGGCAAAGCAATAATATGAATGCCCTGTCACAACCACAAAACTATATACAGTGCTCCACCATCAGCAAAACCAAGCCAAACCCTAATGTGATGCACATGTTGTATTGCTGTTTGAGACTGATGTGTTGTCCCTGTGGTCTCTTCAACATGAGCAAACTTTCAGCCCAGACTATCATCCTGAGCTGAAAATTGCAAGCAGGCCAAGAGTGAATTTTCTTCTGCTATGGTTGGTAAATGCATCCCATTGATTTTGTTACTTTGCAAAAAGGCAGTGAGGAAAGACGGATTAGAAGTCCAAGGAGGCAGCACAACAATCTAAAATATTCCTATAGCTTGGCACTTCTTTTGTTGAAGGATAAACTGCATGCCAGAGCAGGCTACAGCTGTAATTAATTTTGCATTCTGTCACTCTGCTCCCACCGTCAAGTGTCTTCAAGGTACATAAACACTATAAACACTAGCTGAGCTATGATCAATGCAGCTTTGATTAAATACTTAGGGACCTTTTAATAAAAAAGACCTTTTATGAGAGGCTTACCACATTGATCATGACAGAGATATAAATAACCAAAGCATAGAGCGGAGGAAAACAAGAGCCACAATTTGCAAGACCAGACTTACTCTCTATCCTCTCTTACCCACTGTGCAGCTAAAGGTTATTAGGATTTGTAGCAACAAGCAATCATGTTTGAGGGAAGAATGCATAATTTGTTCACATAAATTGTTTTATTTGCAGCCTAACATCCTCTGAATATGTAGCTTTCCCTGATATAAAACTGAAAGGAATTTGCTCCCAGAAGTTCTCTTTTGCAAATGTTGATATGGAATGTATTCTCCAAAGCCTTTTCTGAATACCCATCTTCTCTGAATATTCTACATTGATTGCTGACATTTGATGTCTGATATTTTGTGTTTGGTGTTCGAGTTGATAAACAACAGCCTGGTGCAGGGGTTGCCAACTTTGGGGGCCAGGGTAAACATCTGGAATTCTGAAGAAGTGTCATTGGTATCAGTCACAAGATGGCTGCTATGAATGTGTGGCATAACACAAAATGGCTGTCTGTGGGCTGTGGCATAACAGAAAATGGATGCTACATCAAGGGACAGGATCAGAAAATGGTGTTGGCGTTCCTCCCCTCTCCAAAATCAGTGGAGGGAGGAGAGGGAAGCACCTACATAAGCTGCCACTGTGCTTGCTGTTCAGAAAGGAAGCAAAGTTGGATGTCTAATCCTAGAAGCATCTAACGAAATGTGTGCATATTTAAGGGAATTTGCTCAACATAAGAGAGGCTGAGCTAGTGAGAACAGGAACCAAGCAGGAAGAGCACATAGTCTCTCATGCATTGTGGATTTTTGAGGGGACATTTACTGAGACCTAACATGGAGGTCATTTGAAGAACTGGCAGGCACGCTGGTGCCCACAGGTGCCATGTTGGTGAGCCCTGGTCTAGTGAGTTGTCCACAATTAAGATGGTTTCAGAATAACTGATGCCTCCTTCATCTACCTTTCACCACAGACTGCTCAACAACTATCTTGCTGTGGAGAGAGAAGAGAGGAAACCCTGTCAAATAGTTTGACTGAAGAGAGCAGCATCACAAGAACAGGTCAGAACATATTTTCTATTTAAGCAAATTGATTAGTCTGGAAGGAATTTCTGAATATGTGCATGATTGATGTTTTTATTGTGAAACTCAGATGCATTTTTTAATGGAACAGTAATGCATATATACTATGCTCAGCCCTACCCTTTCTTGTTAATTCTGATGATGCTGGCCTTGTGGATGTAACGTAGATATACAGTATACGAGTGTGGCCCCAAAAATCTTGGTACTGTGTGAGCATTATAGTTATTGCATTCCCTCCTGAGCAGATTGATAGGGTTCCCCACCCCCCAGACTGTGGTCCTTGGTATCCCTTGAAATTTCTGAAAGCTACAGCTCATTTACAGAAGCAATGAAAATGCAACAGAATGGTAAGTAAGGTTTTGAGTTCTCCTGAACTCTTCTTCAGGCTGGAAGTTCAGCCAACTGGGTGAGGGGAGGGGGGGTGGAAACCTCTAAGACAAATTGCAGACTTTGGGGGTTCAACATCATGTCCATCTTTTTCCTTTAAACCCCACCCCCCCACCCCACACACTTTTTATATCTAGCTCAAAGATTGTATTTTTGAGAATACAATAGATTGCTCACTATTTTGTGACACTTTCATTGGTCCTAGCCTATCCTTCTTTGACTTACAGTGACACTTCATAGCTCATCAGCAGTTCCTCAGAAAATCAGCAATAGCAGAAACATCTTCCTTAAAAGCATCTGCTGATCTCCCCAGTGCTCTGTCCAGTATCAGGACAGCACTAGATTTGTTCTTCCAAAGCTGTTATTCTGTATCTGCTTACCTGTGAGCAGTGGCGTAGCGTGGGTTGCCAGCACCCGGGGCAAGGCAAGTAATTTGCGCCCCCTAACCCGCACGCCTGGCACCCCATCTCCACAGTGGGCGGCAACCCGGCGGCTCGGATCAGATTCGCACAGCCAGCAATGCAGTGAGAGAGAGTGAGTGAGCCAGGTAGGGGCAGAGAGCTGCAAGTGCAAGCACCCCCCCCAAGATGTTGCACCCGGTGCGGCCGGCCCCCCCTGCACCCCCCACGCTACGCCACTGCCTATGAGCAAGGTCCGTGAAGGTGGAGCTTACTTCAACATAGACGTGTATAGAGTTGACTCAAATGTAAGTCTTGCAGATAAGTGAATATAGGATTGCAGCATAGGTCAGATTCTCAGTTAGTTGATGAGGTTGAGGAGATCTGGCTGGTGCCCTGCATTGTTTGTCGTAATCCTAAAATATGGCCCATAATACAAATGGTTGCAATTCTATAAGTCACTATGGAAAGTGTTCCCTATAGGCTGAAAGTTGAAAACTGCTAATTTAAATGTTCATGAGGCTGGTCTCAGGATCAGTCAAGAAGTAATAGCTTTCAAAATAATTCTGTATTTTCCAGTTGATATACACATGGTTTATGGAGCTTTCATTACTTGCCTGTCGGCATATTTTACTGGTCTATAATATCGGTATATTACTGGAAGTTCGTTTTTCTTCTGTTGCTGTATATATACAAAGAAACTGATATTTGCTGACATTTACCAATGAAAAACGAAGCCTTTCCAGAGTGATTACACATAAACCATGTCTACTTTAAAGTACTTTTTCTTCCTCAGAAATGTTCAAAAACAGAATGACTTTTCAAAACATGTTTTGCGCCTGATTCATGCTTTCTTCTTGAAACTCTAATTTTACCTTGGTTTGGCAGCATAACCTGAGGATTTACTATGTGTGTGATCTATGTCCCTTCCCTTATCTTATGGCAACTTGTGTTGATTTTTTTTTTTTTTGAAAGACCCTTTTCTCCATTGTGCAGCTCTGAAGCTCTGGAATCTGCCTGTTTTCATAAGGCAATCCAGCTTGCTTAGCAGTTAGAAAGTCCTATTGAAATCATTTCGTCTTCTGATTCAGTCGTAAATTCCATTTTTATGTGATGTGACCTACACAGAAAGCATTCTGTGTTCTTGTGATATCCAAAATCTTGGGATCTTCCTTTAAATAGCATGCAAGAACATCATTTCTTATTTTTCTTTTGGGAAGCCATCAGTTGTCCTAGCTCAATCACATTAAAATGAGTGGGAATTGCATGATTCTGATATCTGCAATCTCTCTTCTCGTTGCATCACCCTATCATACAGTATGATGTTCATCCACTGCTTTCTCTCATTCTTAAGTTTCTACGCCAAAATTCTAGATAAGCAAATAGGTCTGGAAGGGGCCTGAGTACCAGATCATTGGCTCACTGGTTCACAAATACTGAGCATAGGGCTGGAAAAGCTGTGCAGTGCAAAGAACATTGATCTATGGGTTATTCTGCCCACCTGTCAAACTTGACCCATGCATCTGGGGACAGATAAAAAACTGGATACATGGATCAAAAAGGCTCTCCACCCCTAATACTGCTTGGAAGCAGCTGTCCAGTGTCTCAAGAAGAACTCTACCCCAGTCTTGCTAAGGACTTTTAATTGTAGCTGAATTTGGGTCAGTGTAAACATTCAAAGCAAGGAACTCTACCAATGACCAAATAAAGTAATATTTTGTGAATTTTGCTTTAACTAAACCATGTGCCCACTTACTCTCTTCCAACATCTGCTGGTTGAAACATACTCATGCTCATACACAGGCACATGCATGAAGATATATATGCATGAGGATATATATGTAATTCATTTATGTACGTGTTTACATATATGCGTGGGTGGCGCTGTGGTCTAAACCACAGAGCCTAGGGCTTGCCGATCAGAAGGTCAGCGGTTCAAATCCCCGTGATGGGGTGAGCTCCCGTTGCTTGGTCCCTGCTCCTGCCAACCTAGCAGTTCGAAAGCATGTCAAAGTGCAAGTAGAAGGTGAAGGACAATGTGAGTGCCACAAATTACCTCCGGCGGGAAGGTAAATGGCGTTTCCATGCGCTGCTCTGGTTCTCCAGAAACGGCTTAGTCATGCTGGTCACATGACCCAGAAGCTGTACACTGGCTCCCTCGGCCAGTAAAGTGAGATGAGCGCCGCAATCCCAGAGTCGTCTGCGACTGGACCTAACGGTCAGGTGTCCCTTTACCTTTATGTATATATGAAAATACACATGCAGTTCATATTCTTAAAACAGAAGAGATTACAAATATAATCCTGAACCTTCTTACTCTGTATGTTGGTTGGCTACAACAGTTTGAGTTTATGGTGACCTTCAGGGCCATCTTGAGTGTGTGCCTGATGTTTGTGTCTGCTACTAGTGCCAACTGACTATTTATCAGTTGAGGTTGTATAGTACCATAGGTATTATGATAATGTAGCTGGGAGTGAATAGGCAGAAGTTGTTTTATACTCCCTACCTGGGTGACAAGCTGCTCTGGAATTGAAGTGGACCCCCTCAGGTGAAACACGGTGGAATTAACAAGTGATCCAGTGAATGTGAGGATGAGCCCATTTGTGCTTCAGAAACAGGGAGGGTATCTTATATGTGTATGCTTTGCAGCGAACATTTGTATGTGGGTTATACTATTGTTGAGTATGAGTGGTTTATGTACAGTGGTTGGTTCATAGAGATAATTATGTATGATGTATGATTGTAGTGGTTGGTGGAACTGATGGTGAATGAGACTAGGTGAGTGGATGCATTAATAGTATAATTTCTGTTGGTCAGAATTTTACATTGTGCTGCCTCTGGCTTTGTTTATGATATTGTGTCCGTGTACATGGATATTGTTTATATATTTGTTTTCATGAAAATCATTTGACATTGTTTTTATTGTAATATATCTATATTTGTGGGTAGACAGATAGATTAATAGTAAGTGGTCTATTAATGAAAATGATAGTAATACTAGTAATACATCCAGAATCTCTGAAAAGCTGTGCTAGATGTACAATGTATTTTCCATTCTGCAGGGAGTAGTGGCAGCTCCTATAGCTGTTTTGGAAGAATGGGGTATTTGGGAAGTTGTGGCAAGGACAATGTGAGTGCCACAAATAAGACCTGTCTAAGAGTTCCGTAAAGGTAAAGGTAAAGGTACCCCTGCCCGTATGGGCCAGTCTTGCCAGACTCTAGGGTTGTGCGCTCATCTCACTCTATAGGCTGGGAGCCAGCGCTGTCCGCAGACACTTCCGGGTCACGTGGCCAGCGTGACAAGCTGCATCTGGCGAGCCAGTGCAGCACACGGAAACGCTGTTTACCTTCCTGCTAGTAAGCAGTCCCTATTTATCTACTTGCACCCGGGGGTGCTTCCGAACTGCTAGGTTGGCAGGCGCTGGGACCGAGCAACGGGAGCGCACCCCGCCGCAGGGATTCGAACCGCCGACCTGACGATCGGCAAGTCCTAGGCGCTGAGGTTTTACCCACAGCGCCACAGTGACTGCCAAAGCAAAGCATTTAATGGATTACATGGCTCTGTCTGACAGCCTGTAATATTCAAGAGTTTCTTCTTCTGTACATGCACCATTGACATATTAAAGGTAAAGGGACCCCTGACCATTAGGTCCAGTCGTGGCCGACTCTGGGGTTGCGGCGCTCATCTCGCTTTATTGGCCGAGGGAGCCGGCATACAGCTTCCAGGTCACGTGGCCAGCATATTATCTCCCATATTATTATCTCCCATCTAATTTGTTAAGGTAACATCTCCATTGATTTTAATGGAATACGACTATCAGAACATCAAGTAGAACCTGCAGGATCAGGCCACCCAATGCACAAACAACCTGCTGCTATTCACCACTCTTGGCAAACGTGTGTTTGTTGCATTCATGCTTTACATTTTTTTAAAAAAAAATGCACCTGAGTTATCCATCTTTTAAAATGTAACATATTGAGGCAGTCCAAAAGGAAAGGAAGGGAGATGCTTGCTTCCCAACTCACATTCAGTCAATAGTATATCCAATAGCTATTAAGGGCTCTGTTTGCTTTGGCAATAGAAATGCACATAACAGTTGCACTTGGTCTCCTGCGAGTCTTTGCTTCTTCCCTTTCTGCAGGAGGTCTCGGGGAAGCCTACCATTTTCAGTTCTCTCCCTTGTTTAAGCAGCCCACTTCTTCCTCTTTGGAATTCCATATCAGATTTCATTTCTATGAACCAACCTACCCTTCCCACATTTGTTCATCCAGGATATAGCTAACTGAGACAGCACAACCTTCCTGCTATGTTTTCAAAATCTCGCCACACTTCTGGAAAAAGACTAACTGCGATACTAGAGGGAAAGAAAAACAGCAATACAAAGGAGATGCCAAACGGCCTTAAATTACTCAGCAGGAGGGTGTCAGGAGCAGAGTTTGCAGGCTCTCAGTTCTTTGTCTCTTCTAGCATTCAATTTTTTTGGCAGATGATCTTGACACTCCAGTGTCAGTATAATGTGGAGCCATACTGGGAATCTATTTTCCAATGATAGCAGGGAGAACTCTATGCATCAGCGAGATGTGACAAATGTGTCCATCAATATTTCCTGAACAATTCCTGCACACAATTAGTCGGGAATAAGACAGCATGACCACTGTATGTACTAAAAATCCACATTTGGAAGTTGATGCGCATCAACTTTAAAATGAAGAGGCATGGGGTAATGTTAGCTGAGTGGTTAATAAACATAACAACTGGCTGTTCACCACACTTCCCAGTCATTATGCATGTTGAGATATGCTTGTTCCACAAGGCCTGTTGGAGATTATATCGACGGGAAAATATCCTCTTCATAGACAGATTATGGGCACATTCCCCATGCAGCCAGGTGAATGTGCATAATTGCCAGTCATTATGCACATTAACTGCTCAATTTACATTAACACACACACACACACACACACACACACACACACACACACACACACGATGCCACTTTGTTATGTAATTTCTGTGGCTACCCCTACAAATAATTCTTTTCCAGTGTGTGAACTTTGCTTGTGCCCTTGTTTTGAGCCCTGAAGGAATATTCTCCCATGTTTTTCTCTGTGTCTTACACTGGAGAATAGAGTAAGTGCATCAATATTTATTTCTGGCATTAAAATGAGCAAGGATGGAAGCAGAACTGTTTTGTACAAACTAATGTGCTTTTTTCTCCTTCTCCATCCCCCCCCCCCACCATAAAGGTTGAGACAAAGAAGACAGATGCCTTTCCATTCCTGTTATTTACAGAATGTTTACCAAAAGTATTGAATAATATTATCACAAAAAAGCAAATAATCCATAATGTCACCACTCAAATGGCTTTTCTTACAAATCATGGGTCAATACTCAGTTTTTTCTCAGAACAAGGACAGATGTTCCATAAAACGGAGAAAAGGAAATATTTACATGGGTTAAAGCAAAAAGGGCAAATAATAATAATAATAATAATAATAATAATAATAATAATAATAATAGGTGTCACTGGTAACTTTCTCTTCATGGAGTTGTATAGCAATGATTCTATTCTCTTGGTCTAGAACTTTCTGACACCTGGAAGGGCCAAATTGGAATCATACACCTCATCAGAAAATGTTAATTATCAGCTTTGAACATTGAGGGAAAAAAGTTTCAAGGTTTTAGGTTCCCTTGCTCACTCTCCTAGAAATCCCATGCCCCACACTTACAGGCTAAATGCGTAGGAACTCTAGTCATCAGCATATGCTTATGAGACACAGGACGACATACTTTATAAAAATATCTAATTATTTTACCTGGGGACAAGAGCACAATGTCTCAAAGGCATGTGCTGGCAGCCACAGTTGGTTCTCTTAGACCTCCAGTAACTTTTGATATGATGAGTCATAGCTGATGGCCACCATTCTCACTGAAATGAGACCAAAGAAGTTAAGAGGTCAGATTACTGGAGTGTTGATTTGTTTCTGTACATCCATAAGAAGTTTATCTACCAGGAAGCATAATTCTCATTGGTATTTGGTAATATCAGCAGATATTGGCCATGTGTAAGAAAATTATTTGATGTAAATAGCTGTACTGTCATAATTTCCTTTCTTGCTGTCTATTTTGTGCGTAGGTATGTCTTAATGTCATCAGCTGCACTCTTTAGCCAGGAAATAAATTATACTGGCACAAAAGCATCTTTTTACTGCCAATTCAAAATATTTGTTTTGCAGAGAGACAACACTTTTATGTCACCTGAAAGACAATAGCTATTTTGAAGTTTAAGAAACTGTGCCTGGAAAGATGATGGGTATTAACCTCAGAACAAATTAATATTTAGACCATTTTCTCTGGGGAAAGAATTTTTTTTCCCTTCACCCACAACAGTAGGCATTGCCTTTACTGTAAAATGAAGGAATGTGTAAGCTACAAAAAGTAAGTGTCCTTGAAAGAAAAAGGGAGCTAACTGGAGTTGCAATGTCCTGTTCTTTCATAACATTATCGCCAAACTTGAAAGACATTATCAAGGTAATCTTGCTTTGTGGCTTCTGTGTCAGACATTTCAATGACAAATTTGTGGATTGCCAAAAGCAAAATGATGGATGAACTTCTAAAAGAAGCTATCTTCATTTGGGTCCTTCAGCCAGTAGTTCTATTTTGAGTGTGAGCTAGTGCATTTTAGTGCAAAACAGTCCTTTCTTGTGCAGCATCTAGAACTTTGATATGATCATCAGGAAGTATGGTCAGGTGAGAGACGACGTAAAGTTTCAGGTGAAGTAAGGACAAGCAATGGATATTGCTCAGTGCAGCTGTACTAGAAGCTTAGATCATGTGATATCATCTGCCATGTGATATCGATGACTGATGATATCACGCGATTGAAGTTTCTAGTACAGCTGTACTGAGCAATATCCATTGCTTGTCCTCACTTCACTTGAAACTTTATGTCATCTCCCACCTGACCATACTTCCTGATGATCATCTTAAGTAGCCAAGAGTTGAAAGTCACCAACCTTATGCCTGCTTGTCAGAATGACTGCTTTCATTGCCCCAACAATGGAATAAATGCATATGACACCAAATACACATTGAACAATAGCTAAAGGTAAAGGTAAAGGTACCCCTGCCCGTACGGGCCAGTCTTGACAGACTCTAGGGTTGTGCGCCCATCTCACTTAAGAGGCCGGGGGCCAGCGCTGTCCGGAGACACTTCCGGGTCACGTGGCCAGCGTGACAAGCTGCATCTGGCGAGCCAGAGCCACACACGGAAACGCCGTTTACCTTCCCGCCAGTAAGCGGTCCCTATTTATCTACTTGCACCAGGGGGTGCTTTCGAACTGCTAGGTTGGCAGGCGCTGGGACCGAGCAATGGGAGCGCACCCCGCCGTGGGGATTCGAACCACCGACCTTTCGATCGGCAAGCCCTAGGCGCTGAGGCTTTTACCCACAGCGCCACCCGCGTCCCACTGAACAATAGCTACAACATTATTAATTAACTTGCTAGATCTGCAAGGAAGTAACTTCTCAATCTCCTCTTACAATGAGGGTGTCTCCATCTCTAAGGTATGGTTACCAGACGTTCCCATTTCCCGGGGACAGTCCCCGGATTTACAAAACTGTCCCCGGACAAAATCCGTCCCTGGAATGTCCCTGGATTTCATTTAATGTCCCTGTGTTTAGGGAATGAATGTTGCATGATTGGTTCAACAGCACAAGATACAACATATAGGGACTTCCGGCGAGGCAAAATGGCGGGTGTCACAACAGCGAGCAGCTCCTGAAGCCAGCCAGAGCCAACTGCACTACCAGGCTGGCTTTGGGCTGCTGAGACTGCCACTGCCGAGGGGGAACCGGGGATGCCCGGCATGTCAACTGGGGGAACCGCTGACACCCCCCCCCCCCATGACCCAGATCGAGCCGGGAGTGAGAGCGCCCGGCCACTTGGCTGACTGTCCAGTGGTGCTCCAGGGCTACTAAAAACCCCGGAGCCGATACAGGGAGAAGGAGGGAAGGAGAAGGAAGAGAAAGAAAGAGGAAGGAGAAAAAAGAGTGGAGCCCCGACCTTGCCACGCTGCTGCCGCCGCTGCTAAGAAAGAGAGGTGGGCAGGGCAAGGACACGTGGCCGAGCCCAGGCCCGACCCGAGCCTACTCCACAACAGCTAGCACTCCAAGAGATCAGGCCAGGGCCCAGAGGAAGGCTGTGTGACAGAGGAGACCCAGAAGAGAAGATATTACTTCTCAATTTTTTTAAAAAATGATTTTTTAAAAATAACTTTTTTTTCTCCCCCCCCAAAAAAAAAGTGTCCCCAGATTCTTTGGGGGGGAAAGCTGGTAACTTTACTCTAAAGTGTAAGCTAGGGTGGGTTACCGTCTCCTGTCAGTCCTGCACAGCAGTTCCTACCCTAGTTGAGACCCTTAGTAAATGGCACTGCCTTTCTCTTTCTTCACCTTTCTCCCTAAATACCATAACTTTACAAATCTCAAAACATATTCAAGGCTTCCTTTACATTTTCATTTGTGTTGCAAGATTCCTAGGGCAGGGCACCTCCCTCTCTTGTCTGGTTATGTTACCCTGTAAAATGTCAACGGCACAGTGTGCTGTATAAATAATGAAAAATATTAATAATATTCCAGGCATTTATGGAACAGACATAATCACCTCTCTTCCACCAAGTTGACAACTCACATGTTTATTAAGTACATGGTAAAAAAATGAAACAAATGCAATTTTGTCAATGTAGACAGCTTACACACAATGTAGACAGCTTACTGTTGAATTGTCAGACTTTGACTGCATTTAGACAGCATTTTATTCTGTTTTCTTGACGTTTCCTTACCCAATAATTTCCACATTTTATGTGATCTTTCACACGATAAATTAACTGCTGGAAAGATGGTGAAATGTCGTGGAAATTTAGTGCTGATTTTTGTATGATTTGCTTCTAGAGAAAATCTGTTTGCAGCACCACTAGCCCAGAAAATCATAGCAGCTTTGTGCTGTGATGTCCTGGGAGTTGTGCTTGTTTTCCAGGTGCAAAGATTCACAGTGCGACTGAGAAGTTGCCAAATGTTATAGTGGGACACACTGGTTTTCTCCAGCAATGGCTTCAAGTTGCAAGAAAGGAGATTCCAACTAAAAATCAGGAAGAATTTTCTGGTGGTAAGAGTTTTTGACAGTGAAATGGACTCCCTTAGAATGTGACGGACTCTCCTACCTTGGAGGTTTTTTGAGCAGAGGATGACTGACTATCCGTCATGAAAAAGGGGATTTAATCATGATGATATATTGCTTCCTACTTTATTTTTGTGGAAATTGCTACAAATAATAAAGAATGCCTAGAGTTAATTCTTCATTCCAAAACATTAATGGGGACCAACACAGAAGGGAGCTCTTTTCCATGCAAATTGTTGACCCAGGCAATCTTGCTTTCTAAGTGACCTAGAATGTCAATAAGCCATGTAAATGGAAAAAATGGAAGTTTAACAAGAAGCCATTAAACTCTGTCCAGATTTGCTGAGGTGACAAAAAAATTTCAAAGCTCTGCTTTAGCTTTTAGCTTCTTTTGGGACTGAGTAAATTTTTAAATGAACTGAGAACCATGTGGCAATCAACGCTAGACAAACAACACCCAGGTTTACGTTAATCAATAACTGCAATGAACACAGTTACTTACTGTAGGTTTGCAGAAAACGCACTTGTGCATTTGCCCAGCCTGGATGCAAGCCAGATTTGTTGCTTTCCAGTGTAAGATTCAGCTTTAAATTACAAGCTAAGTGAAAATCGTCCAAGCCTACATAAAACATATGAAGGCATGTAAATTGAATCAATGAGCAAATGTGGACTAAGGTTTAAAAACCAGGAAAACTTAATGCAAACATAAAGAAAAGACACTCTTGGCATATAAATAGTAAATCTAAATTAATTAAATAATAAGCCATTTCAGGATACAGGAATTTGTGGTAGGAATTTAGGGACGGACAAGTGTCTTAGGTTCTCTCAGTTTCTGGGCTTAAATTCAGTTCACCCAATTTCTGCACCAGATTGCATTTTTTTAAAATCTGCATTAAATTTTGCAGTCATTTTTGTGTACACTTTTAATAATATATATCAGGGGAATGCATAGACTCCAAATATTATCTTAAATGTGTTTCTGTGAGGTTATTATTTTTTCTGATTGGTTTCCAAGTTGGTCTCCCTGTTTTGTTTTTCGGGTAGCAAGCTGCTCTGTATAAGACAAAGTTCTCCATTCACAGTAATGGGGCCGGGATCTAAAAATAGCTAAAATATTTCCCCCTTTTGGCCAAATTGGGTGACATTTACAGGCTGAGGAGCCCCTCCCAAGTGGACTTTCTTTCAAATTGCAAACAAGTACCGTATTTTCCACCCTATAGGACGCACTTTTTCCCCTCCAAAAATGAAGGGGAAATGTGTGTGTGTCCTATGGGGTGAATGCAGGCTTTCGCTGAAGCCTGGAGAGTGAGAGGGGTCAGTGTGCACCGACCCCTCTCGCTCTCCAGGCTTCAGGAAGCTCTGTGCAACCCTCGGGAGACCAGCGCGACTTCGCATCAGTCTCCCGAGGGTTGCACAGAGCTGCCTGCAGTCCCGGGCTTCGCACAGCTCTGCGCAGCCCTCGGGAGCCCAGCACGACTTCCCGCCGGGCTCCCTAGGCTTGCGGATAGCAGGCTGTTCTCGGGGCTGGGGTTGCGGGAAGCTCGGGCTTCCCCCGTGCCAGCCCCACGCCTGGGTGGGAAATATATTTTTTTTCTTTATTTCCCCCCCCCCCCCAAAAAAAACTAGGTGCGTCCTATGGGGCGGTGCGTCCTATGGGGCAAAAAATACAGGTAGGTGCAAGGTTTAGTTTTGCTTTTGTGCAACAAATAAAAGGGATTCGCATATCCCTTCTGAAGGGTGTGTACATTTTTAAATAACTGCAGCTTCATACTCACCAAGCTCCCAAGCTTCATTTGGGAGCTTGCATCCTCCAATAGGCCTTACAGGCCTTTGATAGGTTTTACAATGTGAAGCTGTCCAAAATGGCTTGTGGAGTTGTTTAAAGCAGGATTATTATTTTTAAGATGAAGTTTCTAATTTGAAGCCCTCCCATCAGATGTCAAAGAAATCAACAACTGTCTGACGTTTAGAAGACATCTGAAGGCAGCCCTGTTTAGGGAAGTTTTTAATGGCTGATGTTTTAATGTATTTTAAATCTTTTGTTGGAAGCCGCCCAGAGTGGCTGGAGAAACCCAGCCAAATGGGTGGGGTATAAATAAATTATTATTGTTGTTTATTTATTTTATTTTAAAAATCATCTACTGCTGTGTTTTAAGAAAAACAAATAAATAAATCAGAGCTCTACGGGCACCTTCCATGGGCCATATTTGAAAAGTGAGTGGTGCTGTCCATCTGTCAATCATCTGACATTACAAAAAATGGTATGGCTACATGTCATATGGCAACAGAAAGGAGAGGAGCCAAGACTGAATAAAGGCCTCAGTGCTATATTTCTTACATGTACTACTAGCCTACTGCTTGAAAATGGGATTTGATGTGTTACGATAACAATATTCGCCTCCTATTGGCCATGAGGAAGACCTATACAATTCGAGTTTTCCTTTTGCTACATCAGCTTCCAGTGCCAAAGAGGCAAGTCGCTCGTCATTTTTTAAGTGGCTTGCCTCTTCAGAAATGGAAGCTGCTGCAAAGGAATATGCAAAGAAAGCTCCAGCTTGTATGAATTGCTTCTGCATAAATGACTTCTTTGGATCACAGTCCTGGCATGCAGTTTACAAATACAGCTTTGCTTTCATTTATCCCCTGAGAGGCCTAAATCATGTTACTTTTCTGCAGGGAAAGAACTGCCTGCGGTGACTGAGTGGGAAGGCGTTCTTCTGCACTTGCTTAAAGATTACTTGAGTAGGAAAGAACAGACCTATCACCCCCTCAGAAAAAGGAGGGCGCTCATTTCTTTTCAGAACTCAACTTTTGCATTTGTTATCTGTCTTTTATTTTCTCCAAGTGTGCTTCAGCCTTTGAGTGGCCTTTACTGAAGACAAATAACACTGCTTCTGAGGAGGAAAGGGAAATGAAATAAGAGTTATATGCATAATGTAAGAATTTTGTTGTCTGCATTAAAAAGACCCCTACAAATCAATCTGCCACTAAATGAAAACAAAGCTAAAAAGAGAATATAACAAATACATTGCGTTTATATAACACCTTTTTTTGGGGGGGGGGGGGAGTGGTAATTTTGTTGCCAGAGGTACAGTAGTGAATGATACACACAAGTGCATAGTACACCTAAATATTCACCAAATTTGCATTAAAAGAGCTTTTTTTCCTGATCAGTATCTATACCAAACATCATCTACACAATTTTTGTGCTGGCCTACTCTACTTATGTGGCCAAAGATTTGTTGTTGTTTGTTTGTTTTTGCAGTGGGACAAACCCAAAGAACTGAAGTGAGGTCAGAACTGAATAAATCTGCTATAAGGCAAAGAATAGCCTATGGGATTGTTCATTCTCCTCCATCCCATTTTCGCACACTGTATTTACCTATGAGGAATTAGTTGTGCAGCCTGATCCTATCTCTATGTGGGAGGCTCAGGAGGAATGGCCAGGAAGAGAAGATTGAGGAGCTGCCATCCTTGCCTCAGAGCATCTGATGCCTGAGGCAACTGTCACCCTTTCCCAGAGAAGATGAAATCTCAGAGGTGTACAATACAAGGTTTATTTGGGTTCTACTTCTCATACGCTCTTGTTTTCTTAAGTTCTGTTCTGCTTCCCACCATCCAAAGTACAGTATTTTTCGCTCTATAAGATGCACCAGACCACAAGACGCACCTAGTTTTTGGAGGAGGAAAACAAGAAAAAAATATTCTGAATCTCAGAAGCCAGAACAGCAAGAGGGATCGCTGTGCAGTGAAAGCAGCAATCCCTCTTGCTGTTCTGGCTTCTGGGATAGCTGCACAGCCTGCATTCGCTCCATAAGACGCACAGACATTTCCCCTTACTTTTTAGGAGGGCAAAGTGAATCTTATAGAGCAAAAAATACGGTATTTACTGCACGTTATACATACAAAATCTTCAAATAACTCAAACTATTTACACCACATGATAAGCAAAAACAAATTATCCTTTAACCAAAATATTTATTTCCATTTTTCAAGCGGAACCCTAAATCTCCAATGATACATGATTTTTGAGTATTCACACAGCTAAGTGTTTACTGCACCAGAGCACAGTAAATAACACTTAAGAATACTGCTTTTAATATACACACAGTGATCAGCGAATGAATGCAGTGCCAGCCAGACATATTAAGTGCAATCAACTCTAGAGTAATTTCCAGGAGAAACTGACGGTATGAAAAAATGGCGTTGCAGACTTGATGCTGGATTTGTCAAGTAGCACAGCAGCTCCTACTCGTAATGCTCTCGCAGCGGCACATCACCCGCATTAGCATAAAGTACCTGATGTACGAAATCTGCTTTATGGATTTACATCTTGATGTGGCAAGAGTTCAGAGAATATTTTCAGATTCTCCAGCCCCTAACATGGATGTTAAATATCCCTAGCAACTAATTTCCTCAAACAGCATTAATGCATCCTTTACAAAATCCTTATGCATTTTTAAAGTTCTTATGGGCACTTATTATACAGTCTTTGTAACCCTACTCAGCGCCAAATTTCAATTGGTGCACATACCACTGTCCTACCATACTAGGAATGTCTGAGAAGCTTGTGTCATGCCTTGAAACAATGAGGCTAATTTTGATGGTTCACTGCTCCTCTGCACAGAGCAGGAATGGTTTGCCCAGTGGTATGGAGCCACAGCAATAGCCTTCTGACAGTGGTTTCTCTGCCACTTACTGAGAACAGGAGGGACGAGGCGATGAGGGGTTGAGGCACCAGATTGGCTCCGCTGGTGCACCATGGAGCCCTGGCCTTGCTCTTCCGCCCTCCCAGTAAGCAGCAGCAATACTCCCTCAAGGAGGTTATTCCTATCCCATTGGGTGAGCCACTCCAGGTGCAGAGCTTTGGGGCTCTAGTCAGCTCAGGAATGCAGGCATATGGTGGCAGTCACCTGCTTTTAGCAGCCACTCCCTGGTAGCCCTTTAGCATCAATGTGATGGCAGCATTTATATTTTTACTCAGCAGTGGCTAGACCAAGGGAAATTCTGGACCAGAATTTGCTTCCTCCATGCAATTGCATCTCTAGGGATGTTCAGTAGAGGTAATAAATAAATAAATAAATAAATAAATAAATAAATGAATGAATGAATGAATGAATGAATGAATGAATGAATGAATGACTGACTGACTGAACTAGTGAAAGTACTCAAGTTCTATTGTCTGTTTTGGGAGAAATCCACAATGTTTCAGCATCACCACAGCCAAGTCTTTAATTATTGGGGTTTTGGGATTAAGGGATATGTCGTGGGTGAACTTAAGCCCAACCTTTCCCCCCAAAGCAGTGCAGCTTTCAACTCCTTAGATCCCAGGAATCAATACCTTAAATCTATATGTGGATTGCAAACAAGTTCCTCGAGCTAATTTATTGCAGCATTCTAGACTGATAGCAAATACTGCACAGTGTGTAGCTGAGCAACAATACACCCAAATGAAGAGACATGATTGATCCGTTAAGCCACAGGTTATTTTGCTGAGAACCTTTGGAATGTAGCAGGTGAGACAAAGTAAGGCATTCATGCCCTTTTAAAATCAGATTGTGGGCATAATGGATGCACACACATTTCATGTGTGTATACATGAGGTAAGAGTGCAGTGTCTACTCAGAAGTCATTACTTTTAAAAATGTGCATTAATTTTAAAAATAAAAATAAAACAAATGCACTCTATCTGTTTTATTGATTTCAGTCATATAAATGAATGGGCATTCAAACAAATGAGTTCCAAATGAAAACCTATTCTCTCTCATTCCTTTCTCATTTGTTTAATTCACTTCAATTGGAGTCCCACTAGAACAGCTTGTACAGGTCACATAAAGGTTACTGGAAGGGAGGAAGGGAGGCTGTTAGTGTTTCTGTTTAAATTGCCTTTAAAATGGATAAACTTTATCCAATCTATCTGGAATTTGGCAAGTCCAGTCCCTTTTAGGGTTAGTAGATTTCATGACAGAATCATACCAACTGGATGGAAAACACCAAAGTAACAGGCAGCAAAAGATTGGTTTGGTCTCCTGTTGAGACTTTAATAAAAATGAAAATTTGTTCCAAATCAGTTGTGAAGGTGAATGGAAAGCAAACAAATGAATAGTGAAACTTTTCATTAAATAACCAGCATTTTTTTCTTGCACATCCCTATTAAATTTAATAGTAGTCAATACAAAATAATGTTACTGATGCATAGTATTTTGAATTTACAGTGGATTGATTAGACAGCGCATACTGAATCATGTTTCTTCTAGTCTTGTGGCTTTACTTGTTTGTTGTTGTTAGGGACTAACTGTGGACAGCTTGCGATCACATTCCTTAACACCTCTCCCATAGGTGCAATGTACCAATTGAGAGACCAAGAAAGCCTTTTGTGTCATTCTGACCAAAAATGCTGGATTCAGTGGGCATAATCCATAGAGGTCCATAACTGAGACAGATAGGGCAGATGACAGCAGTATCTCCTTCAGAACTGTAAATGATGAAAATGTGCTTTGAGAAATGGAGATAGCAAGAATTAGGCCTGCAGTTTGAACCCGGTGTCCTTAGATAGGACAAATCTACATTACAGACTGAAGTAGATTTAGCAGTCATAGCCCCCCCCCCCCCCCCGGATTCCTCTGTGGGGGAAAATGACAATAAACGTAAGTTTGGATATGGAGTTTGGATATGGAGTACATGGTGAGGACTAATTGAGTCAAAAAACAACCCCCATAAATACAGAATGATCTTTGCAGATGTAGTCATTAGGATTGTGAGTGCTTTGTCAGAGTATGTTTCTGCAGACACAGGCGATCATTATAGCGTAGTACAGTGGTTATATTATTGGAGTAGGACTGAGGAGTCACAGGTTCAAGTTCCCACTCACTTTTGGGCGAGTCATTTTGTCTTAGTCTAGTCCACAGAGCTTTTGTGAAGATAAAAAGAGGAGGAGCCATATATACTATCTTATGCTTCTTGGTGGAAAGGATAGGAATGTAACAAATAAGTAATAAAACAAACATGAAAGCCAATGGTGACCAACCAGACAAGAATCCAGAACACCCTCCCTCCCATTCTGAAAATATTCTCCTAGTAACATATTACAAGGGACGCGGGTGGCGCTGTGGGTAAAACCTCAGCACCTAGGACTTGCCGATCGCATGGTCGGCAGTTCGAATTCCCGCGGCGGGGTGAGCTCCCGTCTTTCGGTCCCAGCTCCTGCCCACCTAGCAGTTCAAAAGCACCCTTAAGTGCAAGTAGATAAATAGGTACCACTTTATAGCGGGAAGGTAAATGGTGTTTCCGTGTGCTGCGCTGGTGCTGGCTCGCCAGAGCAGCTTTGTCACGCTGGCCACGTGACCCAGAAGTGTCTCCGGACAGCGCTGGCCCCTGGCCTCTTAAGTGAGATGGGCGCACAACCCAAGAGTCGGACACGACTGGCCTGTACCGGCAGGGGTACCTTTACCTTTTTAACATATTACAAAGTAGTGAATATGTATAAGACTGGTGTTTAAGGTGCAATGGTATGTAAACTACAGTGGTACGTCGGGTTACAGATGCTTCTGGTTACAGACACTTCAGGTTACAGTCTCTGCTAACCCAGAAATAGTACCTCAGGTTAAGAACTTTGCTTCAGGATGAGAACAGAAATCATGCGGCAGCAGTGTGGTGGCAATGGGAGGCCCCATTAGCTAATGTGGTACCTCAGGTTAAGAACAGTTTCAGGTTAACATCGTACCTCCAGAACGAATTAAGTTCTTAACCCGAGGTACCACTGTACATTGTCCAATGTCCAACACACAATATAAAATTGGAACTGACTGTGATATACATTCTGATACTGTTCTTCTTTTGTAAAAAAAAAAATGCAGAAAGAATTATATTTATTATCTTAAATTAGAGTTTTGGATTAAGAGGTCCCTACCACCTTTTCTATATTGTAACCTACTATGGGGATGAGTTTAACAAAGTCACTCAACAATTTTTTCCTTAAGACACAGTTTTTCCTGAAGTGTGATGAATACAATTTTAATGATTCTATCAGAACAGCAAATGAAATTGATATATATAGATTAAAAAGAAAAAAGAAATCAACACTCAAGGAGTTTGAAGACAAAACCACTTTAAAAAATGAATGAAGCAATTCATTTAAGAATAAATAAATACGGAGAAGAGAAGAAAACAAAGTACTTAAATGCAAATATCAGAAAGCCAAACCAGTAAATAACTAAGGCTGCAATTCTACCTGGAAGTAAACCCCACTGAGCTCAGTAGGGCCTATTTCTGAGCACACACACATAGGACTGCACTGTAAAATTAATGTGCAGTCATTCCAATTAGACATCCTCTTCCATACCCAAAATGAAAATAATCACAAATGATTCATTAGCACACATGAAGAAGTGAGTGAGAGGTTTGAGCAAGCTCTAATTTAATAGATATTTCAGGATGATTCACTGAACAGATGAAAAGGGGCATGAAGGTCATTCATATCTGGTGCCTAAAGAAACTTTTATTGGAAATAAGTGGCATCGTTCTGGTACAGTAGCTAGAGTTTGGGATTCAGATATGAAACTCTAGGTTCAAAATCCTGTTTGATTATTGAGCACACCAGGTAGGGAGTGAACCCTGGAGATTCTCTGGACACTCTGCGCCCACGCTCATGCACTATAGTGTCTGAGCTTCGAAACAGAAGCAAACCAATATCAAACTGCCCTTTTATGCAAAGTTGCAGCATCTTTTCTTGGAAGTGGGTGCAGGAAGAAAATGACTTCTGCCCAGGATTCTTAGAACGGAGGTGGTATTTCCCTGGAACACTGTCAGACTGTTAGCAGAAATTACGGCTTGTCAAATATAGACATGGTGATTTGAAATAATTGCACAAAAGGTCAGATTAGGAAGTCACAGAAGATATTACTCATCAGTCAAGGCATTTGCCTTTCATGGTTTGTATCATTTGAAAGCTGGCAAGGGTGTGTGAGAAACTATTCCAACTGGTCTCCGTCATCAGATCCTAAGCAATATAAAGCCAATGCATTATTTGGATCTGTGCATCTTTCATCAAACTGCAAATAATTTCCTACACCTGGGTCTAACAGATTTGACTTTTTGAGCAGGGAAGTGTAGATGAGACCTGGGTGGTCCAAACAGTCACATGGAAGAGGCAGACAAAATGGCCACAGCTGACAATAGGAATTGCATATTCTAATTTGCTCTAGAGCAGGGGCGGAGGAAGGGGGTGCGGGGGGGGGGGAGAGTGTGCATCCACCCTGGTTGTCACCCTGAGGGGAGGTGACAAAATGGCTGGCTGCACTCACCGCAGGGCCCACAGCGCACCCGAGCCACGCGTCTCGGGTGCCTGCAGGCTCCACGCTGTCCGCCCACTGCTCCCCCCCCCAGCTGTAGGGTGGCTGAGGCCCAGTGGCATGCGCCGTCTGTATTGGGTGCCACATGCACCATCTGTGCATCCGCATTGTGCGCCACCAGGAAGGTTTGCCCCGCTATGGGCAGTTCGCCCCACGCCTCGGCACGCCGCACCAGTTGCCCGAGAGGCTTCCTCCGCCATTGCTCTAGAGAGGGTTACAGATAGGTAGCCGTGTTGGTCTGCCATAGTCAAAACAAAAAAAATTCCTTCCAGTAGCACCTTAAAGACCAACTAAGTTAGTTCTTGGTATGAGCTTTCGTGTGCATGCACACTTCTTCAGATACACTGAAACAGAAGTTGCCAGATCCTTCTATATAGTGAGAAGGTGGGGAGGGGTATTACTCAGAAGGGCGATGGGAATGGGTGATGGGCAGATAGCTGTGATGAGCCTGTTGACGACTCTTAACGACTGCAATAGGTCTTACAGGAAAAAGCAAGGGGTGAGAAGGTGAAAAATGGCTTTGTCATGTATAATGAGATAAGAATCCAATGTCTTTGTTCACCTTCTCACCCCTTGCTTTTTCCTGTAATACCTATTGCAGTTGTTAAGAGTCGTCAACAGGCTCATCACAGCTATCTGCCAATCACCCATTCCCACCACCCTTCTGAGTAATACCCCTCCCCACCTTCTCACTATATAGAAGGATCTGGCAACTTCTGTTTCAGTGTATCTGAAGAAGTGTGCATGCACACGAAAGCTCATACCAAGAACTAACTTAGTTGGTCTTTAAGGTGCTAATGGAAGGAATTTATTTATTTTTTGTCTAGAGAGGGTGTTTACTTTCAAGGATACGAGTGGTAACCAAGTCTTTTTAAAGCCATTCTCTTCTCTTCAGAATAAGGTATCTCCCCCCGCCCCGCCCCCCCAAAAAAAACCAAGTCCAACAGCCTGAAAAAATGGATTGGTGAATGAAATGCATCAGATAGTATTTCATTCTCACAAAACCAGTCCTGTAGATGAGATGCCCCATTGAGATGGCATCTGGGCAGCCACTGTGGGGACATAGACCTACATAAGCCTAGTGAGTTTGTGTAAAGTTGACTAAAACCATACTTTTATTTTATTTTTCTTGGATGCAGCAGTTGGGTTTATTTGTGAGTATCTCTTGAATGTAATATTCTGTCGTAATAATAGGGTGAAGGGGAGAGTTCCCTGTGGCTCAGGATCTGTCTGCCTCAGAAAATGTGTCTAGTCAGCCAGGTTCAATGAATTTTGGAAAAAAATATATATATAACTTTTTCCACTAAGCAGAAGATGCCGTGTCTATTTCTATTCAGATATAGGGAGCTGGTGATGGAATACAGTGATACAGATGTCCCAAGTAATATGTGAACAAACCGTTCACCTAAATATTGAGAAAGATTTGGAAAACTCAGAAGAAATTATTCAAATCAGATATGACAATGTGAACAAGCTCCCAAGTGAGTGGATTATCATGGAATACTCAAGTGGAGTTTGGACATGTTAAAAACCAGACTGTCTTCTTGCTGGCTGCCACAATATTTTGCTGCTAGATCTTCATATTGGTACACAGAAGAAAGGGCATGGCATGGCAGAGACTAGGTGAATATCTAGTCTTCTTTATGCCTCTGCATAGACTGGTGATGATGCACCTGAGCAGTTAAATTGTTCACAAATCAGGTAAATAAAGCATCCAGATTAGTTAACAACTGGGAAAGCACACACACAAACAAACCACCAGCTTTTAATACTTTATTTTCTTCCTAAAGGATATGGGTTTGTTTAGTTTTTTGCGGGGTTATAATAATTTTTATTGGTTTTCAATTACAATCCAATAATAACTTCATTATAACAATACCAATTTATAATGCGGTTGCTGATACCAATCGTTCAAATACAGAATTATATAATTTAGGTGCCCCCCCTCCCCGTGTGCTATAATTGATTGTACGATGATTTTCTTTATTTCTGCATTCCAAAATCTTATTAATTTCAATTACATTCTGGTCATAATAACAACCCCTTATACAGTGGTACCTCGGGTTACATATGCTTCAGGTTACAGACTCCGCTAACCCATAAATAGTGCTTCAGGTTAAGAACTTTGCTTCAGGATGAGAACAGAGACTGCATGGCGGTGGCGCAGCAGCAGCGAGAGGTCCCATTGGCTAAAGTGGTACCTCAGGTTAAGAACAGTTTCAGGTTAAGAAAGGACCTCCGGAACAAATTAAGTACTTAACCTGAGGTACCACTGTACAACAACTGCAATATTAATAACTTCTATTTGTGTTGACACATTAAATTATTTATAAAACTACAAGCAAGGCACTCAAACTATATCCTTGTTCTTCCTGTGTGTGGCAATTATTCTGTCCGTGGTGTTTCTTCCTGTCCTTGTAAAATGCTATGTCCATCTTTTCCTGGTTGTTGCTGTTATCCATCATGCCTTGGGCGAAGCTGGGTTTGTTTAGTTTTCATCCCATGTCAATAGCATCATCTTGAGAACATTCAGTTTTATTTCTTTTTTATATTGATTGTTCCTCACATTATAATTGTGCATCTAGGCATTCAATGTATCACAGCCAGCATTAGTCATGTCTTTCATCTGCTATCTGGTGATCTAGCAAATATACGTAGGACTAACTTACAGTCATTTATATGAGCATTTTATTATGGTCCTGTTTCTTTATATTCACGTCATCTTTGCGAGTACCAATGCAGAGGATAGATTTTAAAAAAGAAAAAGAGGGGGGCTTCTTAAAAAGAGAGGTAGTTCAAAATATAAAACCATTATTTCACACTGTTTCTGATAAGAAAAAGAGAAGTGCCCTTTTGATGGGTACATTTCAAATCCTTTATTTGAATGGTTGCTGTGAAAGTGTAATTGGCATTTTGATGGCCAAAGCAAGGAAAAGAGGCCACAATCAATAGAAATTGATCAGTAATTCTACAAGATCGCTTTGTGTTTTGTTGTTGTTGTTGTTAAAGCATCATCCTGCCACACTCTGGTTAATTGCTGTTCCATATTCAATCCTTCTGCTATGTTTACAGCTCATTAAAGAGAATCTCCAGAATCCCCTGACATTTTCTTCTTGTTTCCACTGATAGAAATAAAGAGAAATATAATATACTCCTGAGCTTTCCAAGGCATTCTTATTCCAAAGCAGACTTTTCACCACAAAGCTGGGGGTAATCTTTCCCTAAACAATTCTCTGAATATTAAGAGAGTATTATGCATCATGACCACTGGGCATTCAGTTCTGTAAAGGTAAAAGTAAAGGGACCCCTGACCATTAGGTCCACTTGCAGATGACTCTGGGGTTGCAGCACTCATCTTGCTTTATTGGCCAAGGGAGTTGGCATACAGCTTCTGGGTCATGTGGCCAGCATGACTAAGCTGCTTCTGGTGAACCAAAGCAGCGCATGGAAACACCGTTTACCTTCCCACTGGAGTGGTACCTATTTATCTACTTGCACTTTGACGTGCTTTCGAACTGCTAGGTTGGCAGGAGCAGGGACTGAGCAATGGGAGCTCACCCCATCGTAGGGATTCGAACGGCCGACCTTCTGATCGGCAAGCCCTAGGCTCTGTGGTTTAACCCACAACGCCACCCGTGTCCCTTATTCAGTTCTGACAGGGAGTCAAATCCAATATTTAATATTATTATTAAAAAATAATAAGAATGACTCTCTAATCTTATGGTATATTTATAACTGACAGACCATGGGCAACCTGATGTGCAACATATAATTGTAATCCAAACAAGATCTTACCAGAATATAAGTAACTGTGGACAACCCATGCCAGTCCAGGAGAGAGACTGTAGGAAATGCTCATGGCCACTTGAGCCTCCAAAGACAGGGCCAGATCTAGCAACACCCCCAGACTGCAAGTCTAGCCCAAAGAAGACCAATAGCCATGTTCCAGCATAGGCAAACTGTCCACTAATAGAGATGGAATTTTCTGCAAATCTTGCTATCGAGCTTATCCACATGTATTTTTTTAAACAATTCCATTTTGTTCCTTAATTTTGAAAAGTGAGATTCCCGTTCCCAAGGGTCAGGAGACTCCACCCTCATCACTTCTCACACACCAGAACAGTGTGAATTGGGTCTCAGATGGCAACTGTGGATAAAATCAGGGGTCTGGCATCCACCATGGTTTCATATGGCCTCCCAGCCCTCAAGAACAGCTTTTGGGGGCTGAAATAGGAAGGAGGGATAGCACAAGCCTTCTTCGTGTACAATGCTGGGTCCATCCCAGTATAACTGACAACTGTCATTCCTGAAAAAAATACTTCTCACCACCTTTGTCATTTCACCAGTAAGAGCCTACAGACATTAATATCCTGAGAACTTGGGCAAATGGTTAAAATATTATTTTGAATTGCTAGACAATGAATCCATCTCAGAATCAATAATGCAACTTATCCGTTAATTAAGCGACAAGAGTAGATTTCAAAAGTCATTAGACTTCAAATGCATGCAAGAAGTGGGGAAAATTGGATAGGTATCAGTTACAACTCATTTAAGACATCCCTGCATAATCAAGATTATATTAAGCACATCAAATATAGGATGAAGGAACTTCCAGGACTCTTGGATGTGCTCATGTCCTCCGATCATATTTCTCATCACTGTGAAAATGCGCTTCTGACAGCAGTCTGCAAGATGCTGAAGCTGGTGCCAATTAGCATGGTTAATAAATGCTAATCTAAGTTTTTTTATTTCACCATCTAACTGAAATCTGATTAAACCCCCACATAAGCATTTTTTAAAAAAGAAAAAGAAAAATCTGTTCAATAAATAGCAACATTCCCCCTACATGTTGTGTGCGTTTTCTATAAGAACACAATCACTAGTGTGTAGCTGATGTAATTTCTGAATCATTACAAGGTAATTGGGCTTATCACTTACATGCTAATTAAACCGCCACTGAATGCTCCATCTACAATCAATTGACATCAAATAAATATGTGGTACCCATCTTATTAAGGCTAACTGAATTGGATAAGACAAAGAATATGCTGTGGGCCTGGAGGCAGCAGGGGATGAATTGACAGAAGAAAGGAAGAAAGGAAATATTTGGTGGCTTCAAAGAGCCACCTCCTTATATTCACAATGGACTTCTAATGCAGAGATGGGGCTCAAAGAGCATTCTCAAGGGGGATAAAATGAGACAACCCCATGATTAACATCCTGGGCTCCTTGGAGGGATGAAAGTGTGATAAATAGGCAGATAGGATAGAATAATTAGATAATGGGGAAATAAATCTGACACTTGGAAAGATCTAATGTAGGGAAAGCAGACATACAGTCATACAACAGGGATTCTCTTTTCTCTAGCCCCAACACATCCAAAATCTGTGGAGCAGATATTGCGGGAGCAATAGTAAGGAGTAGAGTAACCAGAAGTCTTGTTGAAGAAATGGATTTCTGTTGTATACCTAGATGACATTCATTGGATGTCCCATTCCACCAAACTTTGTTCCAGGTTGGCATCTGTCTGTCTCTGGAGACCTTCTGAAGTAGATTTGTAATCTAGAATGTCCCATAATTTACTCCAGAACAATCCCTCCATCCTGTATCTTAAATGTCAATTTCTGGAACCTTTTTCTACTTCTCAGAAGTAACGCCATTAGGAGAAGTGTTGTTGTTGTGTTTTTAACAACAACAACAACAACAACAATTCCTCCCATGTTCCAACCCTCCATGGCAAGGAGGGACTGCAGAAATACTTCCTAGCAGTGAAGGTATTTCCAGTCAGTATTTTGTTAGAAAGCAGTGGTCACTGGTTGCATTCTAGAAATGTTTCTATGCCACTGCAAGCCCACTTCAGTTTCCCAGGGGATGAAATTCACCCTCTAGGTTCAAAACCTGAAAGCAGAATTCCCTGCAGTCTAGGAGTGGCATAGTTTTGTTCAGAAAGCAAGGGACATTTCATGATAATAACATGAAGCAGTTGGGTATGTGTGAGCCCTCTGCACCACCAGCTGAACAGCTGATAAGTGAGGTTATGCATGTTCCAAATTGGGTGAAAATCCATACATGCACTTGCTGTTCTTCATCCAACAAGGAGAACGTTGTCGTTATTTGATTTATATATCTTTTTGCCAAAGGAGCCAGGGGAGCAGACACACACAGCTGTCATATGCATAGGATCCTGCTTCCTCTTGTGTGTGGCTCAAGCTGGAATAAGGTAACAGAACTTGAAGGTAGAGCAACAGGAAATGGTATCTCTGGAAAAGGGTCAAATCAGGGTACCAAAAGCTTAGGTTTCAAATTATGCAATCAATATATTGCATGGTTGTTGTTTTTTTGGTCTTCAAGAGCCACAAGGATGATAGCTTTCCCAGATTGCTGTGGGTCCCAGTTGCCACAGAATATTGCATGGTTAAACCAGGCTTTTTAGTAATTAAATAACTGCATATATTTTAAAAAAAATCTTGTAAGGGTTCTTCTTTGAAGACTTAGACTAAAGTTTCTTTGTCACCTTCAGCAACTTTTGGGAGCAACTTTTCAATATATCTAAGCCTCCTGACCCCATTATCTAAGAGGCAGTCAGCACAACTACTAATTTCATCCATGGAAACATAATTATAAAGAGAAGGATTATAATAAGATAATGTGAGAGAGAAATCATTTCTTTCCCTTTGTTCTTCCATAAGCAAGAAAGTGCCGGATCTTTTTTGAAAATCAAAGAGACAATGAGAACCCCAACCCCTTCTTTTTAATTCTGGGTGATTCTTTTCTTTTCAAAAGCTATCACTGCTTTTTTCAGTGGTGTGTGTGCACGCGCACACAAATCCACAACTCATTAAACTCATTAGGAAAGTGCACTTTATTTTAATGTTGATGAATAGGATTGTTACATGCACCCCAATCTCTGAGTGGCTGAGAGACTTCAGAGTGCTATGCCAGCATTTACCTTGGTTTCAGTATTCTTGGAATAAAAGTAACTGGAGGCCATGGTGTCTTTTTGATATGTGCTTTTATTTAGACACATTTTTGTGCTGAGCATAAGATGGAAGGGTTCACGGTGCCAACACACCAACAGAACTCATTCCCTCATTAGGTTTTGAGGTGTGTGTGTGTACAGCACAGTCGGGCCTGTGTTTCCCCAACTTCAGATGTGACAAGACAAAACTGTCCCTTGGCCTACTGTTTTCTTACCAGTAGTGGTCAGTGAAGTGGAGACACCTGGCTTCCTGATAGTGAGGTGTCAGGAAGGTGGTGGTAAAAGAAACTCTGACTTTGTGTTGCTGTAATGTAGTCTACGGTGCAAAGATAACACCCACATTGGTTGCTTTGGCACTTTTGCCTCTGGGTCCTTCCCATTTCTGGCATGCAGTCAGGAGTGGCGCCAGGCATTTCAGCACCTGAGGCAAACCGCCAGGGAAGAAGCAGTGAGTGAATATCTACATTGGAAACAAGAGGGGAATCAAATCAACCATAGCCCATGTGTCATGAATGAGCCAGCTCCCAGTGAAGGTTTGTAACCAGCTGAAGAAAGCAGCCAGGAACAGAGTGGGTTAACTGTCAGGCAGGATGAGCATCGGCTAGTGCCAACTCCCTCGCCCCTTGGAATGCTGGTTGATAAGGGAATGGCTGAGAGTGGGCCGGAACCCAGCCAACACCATCGAGAAGTGCAAACTGGCGCAAACAGAGAAGGGAGCACTTTGTCAGAACGGGAAGAGATCGGAGCTGAGCCAATCCCTCCTAAGAGTAGGCTAAGGGGAGGGCTGTTAGACCAGAAACAAAGCAAGAGGTGCAAAGTGAGAAAGTTCAATGTCTTCTGTAACTGGTAGGGGTCTTCATAAGGGTCATTGTTATTGATTACGCCGGGAGGCTGTGTTAGAGCTGCCGGAGCTATCTGTTGTTTTGACAATAAATCATCCTTTTTAATTAACTATGCTTACTGTGTGATCAAGCCGGGGACTGGACTCCTGACACCATGGTTGAAGTAGGAATCAAAGGCCATCACAAGGGGGAAAGTGGCATGCTCTGAATCACGCCAGGTGGGTACAGACCCCATGAGGCCCCAGAGGGCAGCCTAGCCCATTTCCTCCCTAGGGGGAGGAGACCAGCAGTGCCTCCTATTCATCAAGAGGGTGCTGTGGAGGCAGTAGTGGGGCTCCTGGGGAAATAGGAGGTCTGACCTCGTAGGAGCGCATCGTAGCCGTTGCTGCTACCTTGGAAGATGGATCTGTTGCCCCATGGATCCTGCAGCCTGAGGTGGTCACCTCACCTTGTCTCATGGGTGGGCTGGCCCTGCCTGCAGACCCCAGAAGGAAATGTGGTCCTCAATATATATGTGTAAGAAGATTCCTCACTCATTGTCTATACTGGCTGGAGATGCTGGGAATTGAAATGAACCTTTTGCAAGCAAAACATGTGCTCTTCCACTGAGCCATGGTCATCAGCACTCAGCAGGAACCATAGAATCACAGAGTTAGAAGGGACCCCAAGGGTCATCTAGTCCAACCCCCTGCAATGCTGGAATCTCAGCTACAGCATCCATGGCACAGAGCCATCCAACCTCTGCTTAGAAACCTCCAAGGAAGGAGAGTCCACAACTTCCCAAGGGAGACCATTCCACTTTTGAAACTGTGTTCTCTTCAGATCTTAATGTCACAAGTCACAACTTCCAAACAACACAAAAGGATTTCCAAGCCATTGGATGGTGAGTGCATAAGGAAGAGGTTGATCTGGTCCCTTTGTGCCATTCACCCATTTTTTGTGTGTCGTTTGGTGCGTCTGAAGATGATTTTATATCTTAATTCCAAGAACCTATTAGTAGCACAGTACTGATTTTATTTGTGTCCTGAATTAGTTTTAATCGTCTCTCCAATTTTAATCTTACGAGATTAAATTGGTCTTTTACAAATGTGCTTGCTTAGTTGTCTACTCATGAAGCTCCTAAAATGTCAGTGGCATATGCATACTATATAAAAAAGAGGCATTGCTGCTCTTTCTTGGTGTTGTTATTAAGGGTATATATTATGGCATAATTGTACAACATAAAAACCCTTATGAAAGGGGTAGCAGGCTCCTTTCATCTGCTTAGTTTTGTTCAGAATTTGCTTCCATTAATATTGTATTTTCTTTATTTATAGAAGACACCCCCACGTGGTTGTCAGAGCAGGACATAAATATAGTGTTGAGCTGAAAGAAGGATAATATTCCTGGGCATTTTCATTGGTTTTGAAAAGTGTGATGATTAAGAGCAGAGAGACCTGGGTTCAAATCCACCTCAGGCTTGGGCAAGTCACTCTCTATCTCTCCCATCCTAGCCTCCCTCACAGGGTTGTTGTGGAGACAAATGAAGGAGAGAGGAGAGTCATATATTATGCTTTCTTGAGCTCCTTTGAGTATGGGTGGGATAGAAATGTAGTAAAATAAATAAATGAAATTTAAAGATAATATTTTTGAAAGGGGTCAAAAGTATCCATGTATTCCAGAAGTGCTGATCCCAGTGAATTGACCTTCACTGATGTTGTGAGATCATAAAATCAGATTCGCTGCCTGGCTTCAGAAGAATAAGAAGAGCAGCTAAGGTAGCACATAGACTGGGAAAACATAGCAGCAAACAGGACCCCATTTTCAGAAATGGGAAGTGATGGGGAATCATAGGAAAGCTTATACCAAGGCTGGAGAATTTAACATCCTCCAGATTTACTGGGCTGCATCTCCCA